>NW_008752113.1:344846-348134 GCF_000715545.1 Opisthorchis viverrini
GCCACCGTAAGGCGACGAAGCACAATTGACGCCAACAGTCTCGTTACAACCGGGGACAAGCTGATCCCCCTGTGGTTACCACACTCACTACGCACCCCTTTTTTTGAAAATGGGCACTATCACCGATTCTCCCCAGTTGTCTGGGACAGACTCCTTTTCCCAAATGCAAGCAAACAGATCGGACAAGCGCTGACTGAGGACTTCACCCCCGTCTTTGAACAGTGCGGGTGAAAGGTCATCCGGACCGACAACACCAAACTCTTTGTAATCTTTTGCATACCCTTCTGCCATGCGTTGTCCACCACGCGGTTTCTACCATTCTGAAAAAGGCACGGAGAACAACACTCATCCCAGTAGACGACGCTTCGGCAGGCGTACCACATGACCGAGCCACCGTAATCGATGTTGCTGGATGTTTTTTGCGACTGAAGTACCTGCTGCACAACCAAACACCCGTTCTATGATTGCCTCGTTACAAATTTGTTGGCGTCATCCGACACCATCAACGCCTTTCGGGCGTTGGTGGTCAAAAACCTGAAGATGCCTCACATCGTCTGTCCTCATAGTCCATGTTTCGCTAGCATACAGCAATACGACTCTTACTGTAGCTTGGTATACGCGACCCCTGAGACCCAGTGATATGCCTTTTTGAAGCCACAAGCGACGCAAGTTGGCAACAGCAATTCGGGTCTTTAAGATTAGTGCGCTGACCTTATCAGACACACTTTCATGAGGAATAATACCTACTGAGGTATGTAAGACTCTCCACAACCTCCATAATTCTCCTTGGATTATAATGGGTATGTTCATAAACTGAACGTTATGAAGCATGACCTTGCACTTTGAGGGTGCTGGGCTATGCCGAAAGATGGTATGGTGACTGGTTTATTAAGCAGCGCCTTTGTCTTCAAAGGAGAAGGCGACGTCGTCTGTGTACTCCAAATAGACAAGGCTCTCACCAGTAACAAGTTGAACATAAGGGTTTTGAGGACCTTGCAGCGTTAGCCTCATTATTTCTCCAACGACGAAGCTAAACGAGAATGGAGGGTGTGGGCGTCCTTGTCGAACACCAAGCTTTGTAGGGGAGCTTTTGGCTTATCAGATTGCAGGATGTATGTGCATACAGGAACCAGACTGTGTCCACAAACGTCTGCAGCATACCCTGTCGAGCAAGTGTGGTTAACAGCGCTGACCGATCGATAGAGTCGAACACAGTTGAAGCCAAGGAACATCAAGATTCTGGGTCGTCTGTACATGCAGCGTTTCTCTAATATCTGACGGATTGTGAAGATTTACTGCTAACAGCTCAAGGGCCAAGAAATCACTTGCCACCGTAAGACTAAGACACAGTGACGCCAAAAACCTTGTTACAAAGGGAGTCAAACTGACAACCCTGTGTTTACCACATTCCTTCATAGCCCCATTTTTGAAAACGGGCATTATTACTGACCCACCTCAGTTGTCTAAGAAGTTCTTTTTCTTCAATATAGACACAAATATGTTCGCCTCATTATTTCAGCAAAGACGAAGCTCAACAAGAATGGAGAGAGTGAACATCTTTGTCGGACACAACGTTTTGTGGGGAAGCTTTTGGAGAGCTCACCATACACTCTCACAAGCCCGAAGGCGTGTGAATATGGGATTATGTTCACAAAATTCTGAGGCGTACCCTGTTTAGCAAAATTTTCAGAAGCACTGATCGATCGACAGAATTGAACGCGCCCTTGAAGTCAAGGGTCGTTTGCACATGTGGCATTGCTCTAAAGCCTGGAGGAGTTTGAAAGTGCGGTGAACGCAACTGCCGAGCAATCGAAATCCCGCTTGATGATCACAGGTTTTGCGCGCCACCGCAAGATAACGGAGAATCAGTGACACCAAAAGTCTTGTTACAACCGGAGTTCAACTAACACCCCTGTAGTCATTCCATTCATTCCGAGTACCTCTTTCTCCCAGATAGACGCAACTAGGCTAGTCAGGCACTGGCTGAGGAATTCACCAACAGCCTCAAACAGAGCGACCGAGAGGTCATGATCACCAGCATGATGCAGCTTGAGTGGATATACACTTGGACACTTCTGAGGCCAGACGGCGTTTCATGTTCACAGCTCACTCTTTCTGTTTAGGACGTACAGTCAGGATTAGAGGTAGCAGTTAACCAACTATATTTCCGTTCGAAGCACTGTGCCGAAAGATCCAAACATTCTTGTTTGCTGGATATCGGAGCAATTTTGGGCCCTGAGTTCCGCTGACAAGAGGCTTCTGAGGAACAGTCGAACGGATCAGGTGGAACAACCTGTGGACGTTTCCAGTATTTTTCGCACCTTCCATTTCTTCGGTCTTTCGAGCCCAGAGGTTCTCGGACTGCATGGACAGTTTTATTTGGTGTCGGATGATGCGTCGGTAATAATAACAACCGTTCAGCCCAGCTGACATGCCACCCGAAGGAAGCCCGAGGGCTGGGATATTACCAAATTGTCCAGGCCTAGACAGAAGTAGAAATGCAGAAGTCGGGTTGGAACCACGGACATTGCGGTCTGAAAATTCGCACTCTAACCACTGAGCTGTCTCGGGTNCGTTCTGAGGTTGCTTTCAGGAATCTGACCTTGCGTCCAGGAGGAATCTGTCACCCGACCTCCAGCAAAGCCACGATCCCAATATTTGGATGACGTTGGCTGGTTTATACCGCAGATGGAAGTTCTGGCTGTAAGTAGCACTGTGGATATTTGTTACAACTGGCCTTTACTATTCGACAACAGACGACCAGGTGTTCGACGATCCAGTTAAGACAAATTCGTCTGATTGCTGGTCCACTAGCTTTTCAATGGCTAAGCGCGGTATACACGTTTTGCGCATATAGTAACGGAAAAGTGCACGATTGGATTCCACGCTGGTGTTCGAGAGGGAGAGATAGACAGTGACCAATCCTCGCCACCGGTAACTGACAGTGATACGGCCTATTTGAATCCGGTGCCGGTTCTTCGGTGGGCACCGCGTCGTCAAGCGGTTCCCGGCGTTCCGAAACTGCCACTGCAAAGGAACACTGTGTGATCAGCAGACATTTGATGTAGACGATTTTCGTTGTCTGTGTGCCTCACATCCAACTCAACACGAACACCCAATTGGGCCTCAGCAGCGTTTAGGCCACCTGCCTGGGCTTTCCTATAACCAGCAGCCACAACGATATCCTTGTTGTGCACTCCAATGATTGAGCCAGAAAGAGAGAACGAGGACTGCAGAATGACAGGCTTCATTCTTCTAACAATTTCAGTACATCACCTAAAACACTAG
>NW_008752114.1:0-2876 GCF_000715545.1 Opisthorchis viverrini
TGCATCCAAGCTATTGGTTTCAATGCATAGGTCTCCTCACTGGCTAACCTGTATTGCGCATTCATTAACAGGTTTCGTGCCATTGAGAACAAAGACGCCCGTGAAGACCGTTTTCTATCTGCAGCACCCGGCTGGAACGAAGAAAGCGATTGGGTAGCATCTACTGCTAGCGGAGTTCTGTCAATTCTGCCTGGCAGAATTGTCTTCGTTGTCTACGACCTACCGAGGAGACACTACCTAACGTGACAAGGGTTACAGGCAAATGGAAATTATCGCTGACATTCATAGTCCTGCAAAAATATGGATGCAAATAGGACATCACCAAACCTTTAATGAATTTCGCTGAATATCTGAAACGTGGCAACATAGCAACAAACATGGTTTACGAAACAAAACCCACATTGCAGAATTAGGTAGTAGCCGAAGGATTTCAGCCGATTTTTTCTGTGCACTTTTATGGGTCAGTGTTTTATCAGAGGCATATTATGATATCCACGATTAATTCCAATCGATATCATGCATGTCTGCTAAAATCGTGCCCATTTGCTTGATTAATTCTGCCTGAGACACACGCAGTCTTCCGACACTCCACCTGGCAGATACATGTTCAGCTTGATGCGGTGTGTTTCTCTGGATGGCTCACTATCTGCCTACCTAATTGTTCTTCATAATGTCTTTCTTCCTATCCATCTGCCTTATTGATATTTCGACTGCCTGTTTGTTTAATTATCTGTCTATCAGCGTGTATGCATGTAGGTATGTACGCAAACCTGTCTGTCTTCGGTCCGTCTGTCGCTCTGTCTATCTGCCTGCCGGTCTGCATGTTTTTCTCCGTCTTTCTGTCTGTCTGTCTGTCTGTCTGTCTGTCTGTCTTTCTGTCTGTCTGTCTGTCTGTCTGTCTGTCTTTCTGTCTGTCTGTCTGTCTGTCTGTCTGTCTGTCTGTCTGTCTGTCTGTCTGTCTGTCTGTCTGTCTCTCTGCTGTCTGTCTGTCTGTCTGTCTGTCTGTCTGTCTGTCTGTCTGTCTGTCTGTCTGTCTGTCTGTCTGTCTGTCTGTCTGTCTGTCTGTCTGTCTGTCTGTCTGTCTGTCTGTCTGTCTGTCTGTCTGTCTGTCTGTCTGTCTGTCTGTCTGTCTGTCTGTCTGTCTGTCTGTCTGTCTGTCTGTCTGTCTGTCTGTCTGTCTGTCTGTCTGTCTGTCTGTCTGTCTGTCTGTCTGTCTGTCTGTCTGTCTGTCTGTCTGTCTGTCTGTCTGTCTGTCTGTCTGTCTGTCTGTCTGTCTGTCTGTCTGTCTGTCTGTCTGTCTGTCTGTCTGTCTGTCTGTCTGTCTGTCTGTCTGTCTGTCTGTCTGTCTGTCTGTCTGTCTGTCTGTCTGTCTGTCTGTCTGTCTGTCTGTCTGTCTGTCTGTCTGTCTGTCTGTCTGTCTGTCTGTCTGTCTGTCTGTCTGTCTGTCTGTCTGTCTGTCTGTCTGTCTGTCTGTCTGTCTGTCTGTCTGTCTGTCTGTCTGTCTGTCTGTCTGTCTGTCTGTCTGTCTGTCTGTCTGTCTGTCTGTCTGTCTGTCTGTCTGTCTGTCTGTCTGTCTGTCTGTCTGTCTGTCTGTCTGTCTGTCTGTCTGTCTGTCTGTCTGTCTGTCTGTCTGTCTGTCTGTCTGTCTGTCTGTCTGTCTGTCTGTCTGTCTGTCTGTCTGTCTGTCTGTCTGTCTGTCTGTCTGTCTGTCTGTCTGTCTGTCTGTCTGTCTGTCTGTCTGTCTGTCTGTCTGTCTGTCTGTCTGTCTGTCTGTCTGTCTGTCTGTCTGTCTGTCTGTCTGTCTGTCTGTCTGTCTGTCTGTCTGTCTGTCTGTCTGTCTGTCTGTCTGTCTGTCTGTCTGTCTGTCTGTCTGTCTGTCTGTCTGTCTGTCTGTCTGTCTGTCTGTCTGTCTGTCTGTCTGTCTGTCTGTCTGTCTGTCTGTCTGTCTGTCTGTCTGTCTGTCTGTCTGTCTGTCTGTCTGTCTGTCTGTCTGTCGTTCTGTCTGTCTGTCTGTCTGTCTGTCTGTCTGTCTGTCTGTCTGTCTGTCTGTCTGTCTGTCTGTCTGTCTGTCTGTCTGCTGTCTGTCTCCTGTCTGTGCGAATGAATGCCGCGAGCAGTCCGCCACTTGCACTAACTTTTCACTTTGAAGATGACTGTCAAATCAATAACCCACTCAGTCGGAAAATTTTGCAACTTACTGGCGCAACATATGGAAAGTCCGAAAGTGTACGAACGAACTGGCGAGTATCAGAATGGCGGAAGTAAATGAATTAATGTCAGTCATTCTCATTGTGTTTAGCTAGAATTTGGAGATGGTGCAGGAGTGGAGTTGATGGCTGGACAACGATCTGATTTTTCTGACAGTCCCATCCGAAAACGAACATTGGAGAAATGAACGAATGTTAACCCTATTCTTCGAGTTTCCTTTTTCCATAAAGTCTTCTGGATACACCTTGGCACCCTCACACACACACACACACGCACAGTGCAAACTCTCAGCTTTGGTAAATTTGTTAAAATTCTCGTCCCGTTTAATGAGCGGCTTGAAAAGATCCCTATTCTCTTGCATCCGTCTCATGATTTGACCGGTCCGGTTATCACTCTGTGAACGAGACAAATCTGAGTGTCTGAGAACACCAATAGACTTCACAAGGCAGCGTTTGTTTATCTCGTGATCGACGGACTCAGAAGGAAGTCCGACTTTGGAACGACTGCGCTGTTAACACTGACCCTCTCTCGGTACACGAACACTTCCGGCAGCTGCAATTCAGCCTAGTATCCCTCACCTTACAGCATATCATCATCACCATCATCAAGGACAGCAAAAGCAGTGTTGGCACTGACGCTTCACTGCCATACAACCATAAGGTTCGTCT
>NW_008752114.1:8253-19902 GCF_000715545.1 Opisthorchis viverrini
ACCTGAAGACGCCTCACATCATCTACCCGAAGAGGCCATGTCTCGCACCCATACAACAACACAGCCCTTACTGTAGCCTGGTACACACGACCCTTAAGATCCAGTGAGATGCCTTTTTGACGCCACAAGTGACGCAAATTAGCAAACGTGATTCGAGCCTTTGAGATTCTTGCACTGACTTCATCAGACACACTTCCGTCAGAGCTAACACAACTACCTTGCAGTATAGTTTGTCTGTGGTAAGCACTCCCTTGGTTTAGTGATCTAACCTTTGTTGCAAACCACGCTGGAAAAAACCGATCAAACTGTTTTAAACCTGAGTTATACACTGTGATTCATCCAGTCTGCTTCCATCTGAAGAGATATGGTATCAAGTTTGGCAGCTGATTTGATCTAATATGACCCAGCAATGCAATTCCGTAGAAAACCTTCATATGGTGATCTTCATAAAGGAAACTACTCACAAGGTTGCTGAAAGCTCTTCGACAGCCCACGACCGGTTTCGCCCTTCCATTTTGGGCTCATCAGGTAGGCACAGTCCCCGAGTTTCCGTCAACCTTATGTTCTACTTGAACCCAAACTGGACTGTTTTCGAGAAATACACTCATTCACATGATGAGTTCCATCACTTGCCACTGAATTCTCCCGGACTTTCCGGTAATCAAGCTCAAACAATTTGTCTATAAAGTCCTCAAGCAGGTCTCTCTGAAAACGGTCGCATCTTCCACATAAAGCCCTGAAGCAAGGGAACCGTCACAATAGGTGCAAAAACGAAATCGCTTTTGGACAAAACTCTTCCGGTTCTCTCTCTACCCAGTGAGGCAGACAACTTGCCCAATTGTCTTAGATTACTGTACGGTAAAGCTATTTTGCACATTTCATTCTTCTTATCTCAGGGTCACGTGCATGTTGTATGGGAGTGCGTTTACCGGGCAACAATCGATTAGCCCCTTGCAATCCTCACGCAAAGTTCATCAGTCCAGTTCGCACGAATGCGATAACAGGTTATCACTGCCCTTACGCGACAGTTTTGTTGTCTCTCCCACTATCTGGCAGTCTCTTCAGATGTCGCACTCACCCAGAAACCAGCCAATCTATCGCGACAACTACTCTCATTTGCATAAAGGAAACTACTCACAAGGTGGCTGAAAACTCTTCGACAGCCCACGACCGGTTTCGCTCCCTTCTTGGGGACCTTCCCACTAGGCGCAGGTCCCCGAGTTTCCGTCAACCTCATGTTCTACTTGAACCGGAATTAGACTGTTTTCGAGAAATGCTCTAATTTGCACACGAATTTGGACTAGGCAGGATATTCGACCGAATCTAGCTGAATCTCTCTTGTGGGCTGTTCCGCTTCATCAACATTGTGAGTAGTAATGTATCGTAGCGCATGTTTGCTTAGGTTCAGGAAATCGTCAACTCACCATGTACAACTGTCGCCTCCCGGGTTCAAACAGCTTGGTAGATAGCGCCGGACACATGTAAGGCAGGAGGTATCCAGTCGTTGGATTGCAAGTGCATTGGCTTTTCATCCAAACCGAGGAGTGACACGGGGAACTGAGTGTTGTAAGTTTACACACTGTGATGATGCAGTTGCAACTGGACAGATTCACATGTACCCAGTAAGCAGGAATTCAGAAATTCACGCCTGTCACTTCCATCCATATGTGTATCTGGTAAACGGCCAGCTGTCAGTAGCACTGTTTACCTTGTTGGTTCCCTCAAGTCCAGACACACTGTTTCTCGTCAGCTGCGGCTGTTTTGCTCCGTGGACGAGGATGTAATTGAAAATGCTGACTTGTGACAAAGGAGTGTAACAATTGTTCAGCTGTAACACCCGAAGGAAGCTGAGATATTACCAGGTTGTCCAGTCCTAGACAGGAGCAGTCAAGTTGCTTGGGGGTTGGGTTCGAACCACGATCCTACCGGCCTGTGATTTCGCACCCCAACATCTTGAGAGGAGTATGACGAATGGGAGGAAATCTAAGAGCCCAACTGTATGAATTCGTGAGCGTGATTAATCTGCTGTTGTAGAATTTATCCATCCAGGCTGGAGCAGTTGACCAATTCTTGGTGTGCAAAGCATGGAAGAGAGGAGTGCAGCTAGCCAAAAGTTACGAAAATAACAGTTCCAAGTAGAACATAAGGTTGACGGAAACTCGGGGACTGTGCCTACCTGATGAGCCCCAAGAAGGGCGAAACCGGTCATGGAATGTCGACGAATTTTCAGCAACTTTATGCGTAGTGCATTACAGATTTCTCTCTCATTCACAGAAGGCGGATGAAGGAAAAAATATCAGGTGAAACTATTCCAAATATTTTGACAGCCAGCAGGAGAAACGTGAGTCTCAAACACAACCATGAAGGGGGATATCATCCTGACAAAATGAGAGAGAAGTTTGTACAAGGGAATGGCTGTGAACATCGCTTTATTTTCCAACTTTTTGGGCTTTTTTTATTTGCGATTTGATTTACACTAACTGAAGCACGTGAATTTACGATATTTTTTTGAACCGTTGACGTGAGTAGGGCATTCTCGACCATGTGTTCATTGTAATTGTGCAAGAATGATACCGGACGTGTTTTTTTGTGTGATGTGAATGAACCACGGACGAAAGCTATACTTAATAAAAGAAGAAAAGTTGTTCCGTTCTTTAGAAGACCTCTTCCCTAAGAGGACCACTTTGCATCCTCAAGAGATGGTCTGTCACAAAGAGACTGGACCTTACCGTGGTGTGACGGTTTGCGCACCTCAACGATCCATTGTACTATACTGAGGGGTGTCCCCGCAACACCCACAGAGTCACTCATACCAGGTTGATCAATGGTTAGAGGTCTGACGAACACAGTCTCCTGGCCCTCCAGGTTGGGGGTTGAAACATGTGGCGACTTTTTCCTTAGGAGTGGTAATGCATTTGTGTTCCCCGCCAAACTGCGCTGCCCTGCGGTTAGGCTATTGAGCCAGAAGGTTTGGTTGAGGACCCTAATCGTCCTCCTGTCTAGGTGTGGGCGCCCTGACAGTATCCCAGCCCACGTACAACCATGACATTCACGAATGACAATTACGGAAGTGAAGTATCGGTCCTGAACACTAATGTCATGCTGTCCATGATTATGATGATGATGATGATGATGATGATGATGATGATGATGATGATGATGATGATGATGATGATGATGATGATGATGATGATAATGATGATGGTGATCATGGTGATGGTGATGAAGAAGACGATGATGATGATGATGATGATGATGATGATGATAATGATGACGATGATGATGATAGTGATGGTGAAAGATGGTCTTTATAGGGTGGGATGACTGCAGTACAACTTTTCGAAATCACACAACGATGCAGCATCGTTTCGCATACTTTACCTAATAAACGTTGAAAAAGATATACGAAACAAACATCAGTCATGCAGGAGACGTACTTTTACAATAGTTAAGGAGCTGCGATGGGTTAGGCTTCAATACATGTCAGTGGGACTCCAATCGATTAGGTTCAGGGGCACCATCGTCACGTGAGAGTGCGTTCCGTCAGTCTACTTTGAGTAGTCTTTTAATTGCACGAGCACGATTAACTTACCGCAACCCGTCACAAAATGGTGGTACTGTATGCAAAATTTTCCAATCTGTCAGAAAACTATTCACCTTGTTTTTTCATTCTACCTTTTATTCAAGAATTTGTTGGGCTCGATTATGCATTTAAGTCAAAAAAGAAGTAGTGGGCTGAGTTCTACCCAGACTATCTTAGAGGATTTTGAACGTGTGCAACGTTCTGTAAAAAACGACAGTGCGAATTTGAGAAAACTGTTCGCCGGTGTACTAATCGTTTCGTCCTGTTGAGACTCACTAGCTGGTGTGCTTTAGCTCCAAGTTTCCAAGAGCTAAATTAGCAAACGTTCAATTTAGTGCTCTGGTAAGAACTGGAAAGTGAGAAATTATGTCTCAAAAAAGGTACATCAATAGTGTGCTGATAGAGGGGTTACAAAAACCTCATAAGTGTTTGCGAATCTATTTTTTTCCGATAAAGAAGAGCCACTGAAAGCGAAACAATTGGAAGTTCCACATAGTAATTATATCAGTAACAATTCAAGGACTGAATTCTCAGGATCTCAAGACGTGGAATGTCAACACAAAAGATGGGGTGTCTATAAACGTGGCGCAAAAAAAGACATTCGTAACAGACAGTCAATGGAGAAACGTCAGTTTTGAGTGAGTTAAAACAGCCCAACGGGCTACCAATGATTGGAAAGAAATCAGAACCACGCAGTTTCCACAGGATCGAATAAAGGCAGCTTTATCATCAGATGGAAAACTTCTGGCATGATTTCGTGTGTACAAAGAGGCAAGCGATGGGGAAAAGAGTTGTGTGCATGGACTGATATAATCCACTCATCCAGATTGAACCTTGATCGATCATTGGTCGTTTGGGTGAGCGATCCTACTGGCCTGTTGATTAACCAGCCTTCTGATTGGTAGACATCCGGACGGCCTTCAAACTTGATCTATCCGGTCCCCCCCCCCGCGATCCTTGCTCGTTTGCCTCCACAGCGGGTCCGTTGATCTGGTGGCCGACTCAATGTTACGGTCCCCTTTCATAGAGTTGCGTAGACGGGGCCGAACTCGCGATCGAATCCTTCGCGATCTTCGCGTATTTTAGATTAAACTTGTACCTTTTGCGGTCTTCATGTATGGAGATATGAGACAATGGATCAAGCCTTATGATAGCTACATTATGTTCTTTACCCATGCAGAAAGTTTTCTCGAAGTATGCTACAATCCTGCGGTCTTGTCCTTCGGTCTTGAAATTAGTTTGCTTAATGAAGTTTCTTTTCGTACATTTCAAACCAACGGGTACCCCAAAAACCTAATCAGAAGAGGCGTGAAGAAAACAATGCTCCGAACAATAAGAGGGACATCGAAATCAGCCAATCAAAAAGATAGTCTTTTCGTACATCAGAAACAAGATCATGTCCATTGGTTGTTGATCAGGTGGCTGTGGTTCTGTTCGCCGAGCTTGGCGATTGGCCTGCAAACGTTTCGTCACCATACGAGGAGACATCATCAGTGCGCAGTTGGGTGGGTACTCCTTCCTTGCCTGCGTGTGTTTATATAGCAGTCAAATGCTATCTGTTATCTTCTGACGTGAGTGGCTACTTGAAGTGTAGCGAATCTAGTGAATCTATTGGTCCGTTTGTGATCTTTGTTGTGTTGTGGTCTGTGTTCCTTTGTGTTAATTGGTTATCCCAACGCCCTCTAATTTAGTAGCTTGTTCTCTCTGACCCTGATTCGCATTGCGTTGTGGTCTGCCGTTCCCGAGCTTGATTGGTTGCTTGTGCTGCCCTATCTTCCCCACCGTGGCGGTTAGTGTCCCTGCGTCCGCCGGTTGATTTGGTGCTTTGGTCGTGCGCCTCCTCCAATCCAATTGATGTGTCCGTTTGAATGACGCTTTCCTGCTTCTCTTATGAGTTCTCTCGCTCTTAGTGGCTGGTAAATGGGATCAATTTCGATGTGTTCGTTGATGGCTTCTTCGGTGGAGTACCACGCTTCCATAAATTCGCGTTCTCGTTTTGTTCTTGCTTGAGCCAGTATGCGAACGCCGCTCCAGTCGAACTCGTGTCCTTCTTGATCTTTGTGTGCAGAGATGAAGGAGAATTGATCGTGTCTTTTGGTGGCGAGTTTGTGTTCATTTATTCTGTTTGTCCTACATACGTCGGAATCAAACAATCAAAAAGACAGTCTTTTCGTACATCAGAAACCTATCCGAATTGGCTACAAGGTCATGTCCTTCAAAGAGGACATCATGTACCTTCTCCTTAACCTTGAAGCAGTGCCAAAGTACGCTTTCGGTAGGGAGGCCACCCTCCTCAGGAAAGGCCGAAACGTTCCTTCCAGCGCGTTAGTCTCTCTCTCTTCGGACATCCCAAACGTCTGATTGACTGAAAAGCGATGAAACGTTTTTCCTAGAAAACTTGTGCCCCGTCGGACAGTTTTTTCTTCCGATAAGGCTGAATATCGTTCATGTCATCAATCATTCGGGAGTTTGACGGAACCAGGCAAACACCTGCCACACCGGTCTCAGCCACAACGAAGTCTGCAATGGTTTGAACATCTGCCGTTGCACAATAATAGTGCGAAAAATGGCAAACAAAAACTCTGTCTAGAAGGCGATTTGTGTTAAAGTCATTGGCATTAAAATAAACCTTAGCTAGTCTCCGATTCACTCGTGAGGAAAAATCATGTCCGATCACCACGTTCACTTTTCACCAGGTAGCAATACTTAGCTCTACGTAAGTGCATGTTAGAATTATGTGTCCAGTAAATCTTATATTTGAAGGGAGATTTCATCCCACCAGTGAAACCAACCTATGCTGAGAAGCCGAGAAGCACTGTGCAGCTATGCGCACGAAACTCCACGACCTCCCGGCTAGCCATCTGAACACCGGCCACCGACTCAACACGCTTAGACAGGGTCTAGCGACACCCGTCCTTCAAAGTTGTCATTCGGGGAGTCAGGCAACTCGTGTGGCCATTTGATGTGAATTCTGTGATCGAAGGATGACTGCTATCGTGGCCAAACGGTCAAGTCATCAAACTACTGACTGGAAGGTGATGGGTTCCCAACCTTCGTGGGCTTTTGTGGAATGCGAACTACTGGTGATTTCTAGTGAGGCTGGAACAGTTAGACAATAAACCTCGGCTGTTCAGAATAGACTGGTTTCACTTTCCGCACGAATTCTTCATTGAAACTTTCTTCAGGTTCCTATAAATGGAAGGTCATCCTCATCAGTGTTACCCTATGAATACTGGTCACTCATTTTGTTGCACATCTGTTCGAAAAGGTCTTTTGAGCTGAATAATTGACGACAAATCCTAAGTTTTGCACGATCGAAACTGAGTTGTACTCCACATGGTCATCAACAATAAGCCGTACGACAAACATTGTGAGATTCCAACCATTTCCAGATACACGCGATAACGATATCAGTCAGTCGGAATTGGAACTGTTAGCGATTTGGTTGTAACGTAATTAGATTGATTATCAGAAGATGTTTGTCAGACTGATGATGATAAATGCAAAAGTGATGTGTACTTGATTAGAAAAACAATGCAAGAAGGGAATAAGCCGAAAAGTGACTTATCGTTTGAGAACAACCGTTGGGAGTTCCCGAGTGAAGTTCCGAACGTGGGACGTGTCTTCTGTGCAGTATAGCTGCCAAATGTGCTCCGCAGTTGTACGTGGGGATTTGTGAAGCTCGGCTGATTTGCTGTGTGTGCTTTTGAACCGAGCTTCATGTGTTGCGTGTGAAGAGAAAGGTGTCTATTTGAGTTTGATTATTGCACGAATCTGAATACAGCTTGCCCTGATGTGGTTGAATTTCATAAGCCTGGCTCGTGACGCAGGTGGTGGCCGCGTAAACAAAAATGGATGGGAAACTGTAGTGTGCCAGTTGTCGGCTCAGGTTGCAATTGGGACATGAATTGTTACGTGATTTGAGTGTTTGTGTCACGTGATCTAGTGAGTGACCGCTACAAAGCTATTGTGACCTCAGGACTACCTGCCTGAATCCTGAGACAACGTGACACCTGTCTTCTGGATACTTTTAATTTCCCAAACAAACGACTTCTGCTCTCGTCGCTTCAATACTGTAAAGCCCATAAAGAGAGCTACTCACAAGGTTGCTGAAGACTCTTCGACAGCCCACGACCGGTTTAGCCCTTCTTGGAGCCGGCTCATCAGGTAGGCGCAGTCCCCGAGTTCTACCTGAACCCAAACTGGATTGTTTTAGAGAAATACAGTCATTTGCAAATCGATTTGGTATTCAGGACAGACTCAAATGAATCTCTCGTTCACACCTTGTTTATACCTTCTTCCTAATGGGCGAAACCTGCGCAGAGCGGCCTGTGTGCAGCACACTTAGTTGTAGAATATCATAAACGAGAGATTCATTTGAGTCTCTCGTGGAAACCAGATTGATTTGCAAATGAGTTTATTTCCCGAATGTAAAGCCCATCTATCTCAAGGTGTCCCAGGAGTAGACAAGACACCTGTTCATTGGTTGAAGAAAGCCTAAGTGAGGTGGAGGGGTGACAGAATTTGTGAACTGCCTGCCTAGTTAGGGATTTTGAATGCACCTCTAGAGCGCAACAGTATCCATGTGTTATTCCACTTCGAGTGGCAACATTCAACCAGGAACTAGAAGTTTTTTCGGCCGTGGATTAAACCATGACAGTGACGTGCACTTCAGTTCGAATATACCCGTAGACCGGCGTTTTCAGCTCTGGCCACCTGGCAATCATCAATAATTTACTTCGAGGAATCCCGTTATCCTCGTACTAACCCGGGTAGTTTGTAAACAGAAATCTGCGGTGAATATACGTACTTTGTTGGGCAGTGTTCAGCCTGAGTCACCTAAATTACCCGCAGAATCCCCATGCATACATACCTTTCTGGACGACTCGACAAACGGTGTGCAGGCCCGCCCTACAAAAGTAACCCGCCAATCAAGTAAAGCCAGTCATACTCGTGAATTCAGAAGATCGATATCAGGAAACAAAGGCCGCTTGTAACTCATCATCGCATCAGATAACAAACCGTCTCACATTTCATACCTGACCAGATCACTAACCAGGTATCAGAAAACACATTCGAATGTATCCTCGTCGACCGCACTAGAGTGAGTCCGTTTTGAGACGTGTAAAAGGTGAGGAGATTCCGCAGACCAGTTACCTGTGGTAACATGCAGTATTCCAGTGGGAAGCTATCTGGGTTAAACCTGGAGAGGCCTTTGCGTTCCTGGTCTGGATATTCCCATAGTTTCAAAAACAACATAGTGAAGATATTATTTTTCCGGAATCTCGTTGTCACGTGAGTACTTATCCAATGGTTAAAATAGGGTAGAATAAGATGTACAACTGTGATTGGTCACTAACTAGAAGAGACACGGACGAGTGGTTGTCAGTGAAATCCAAGTTGCATCTAAATGAATGCTGTAAGGTGGTCTAGAGAACCACTGATCATCTGAGTCGATCGATTCGCCTCACATGACCAGTGCTCGTACGAATCGTTTTTGACAGCTCAGCACCAAGCGTATTGCCACTTCTTAAGCTTCCGTTGGATCGATACTGGCAGTCTATTGGGTACTCCCCGGCAATTGAAATGAAACGATTCGTTCGGATTGATCACGTGACTGTCAATCATGTGGGACGTGAATGAGCTTTGGTCCGAACCATTGAGTCTAGGGATGTTACCCCCCCCCCCACACACACACACACGCATTCCGCAGAACAACAGCAGGATTCTGGTGACAAGATCCATACGAAGACAACTGGGGATTACCATCAGACGCCGAACAGTAGTGACCAGTGCTGCAAACTATGTGAGCTGCTGGCCAAATCATGCAGTCCCATAATACTGACTGGGGTTCGATCAGTCGGTTACAGGTGAAGAAGTCAATTGTACTATCCGTTCGATTCACGACACGTTCTTGATATGCTCCCCGGTCTTTCCAGAATACTCCAAATTATCATTGTTCGAATGCTCCCGAGAGTTCTCACTCCCAATTTGTCGGACACCCGGAGACCCAATGTTGTTCGATGCCTTTACAAACTGCCTTTCGATCTGTCGAAAAGTAGGCCCCAGCTATTGTGATTTGTTGAAACGGATAACATCAGGTGAACGAGATGTGAATCGAATTGGAAACCCCAGTCCTAGTACAACTGTTCTGACATAGCTCAGACTACGTACATAAAAGCTGATGACTACAACAAGGTGTCGAACGCACTTAATAACTATTCTTTGGAACAGTAGTTTGGAAGATCAGTCTTTGGATCCCAATTCGAGCTGCGTGTTTGAACACAAAAGATAATGACCGTTTAGGATGACCAACTGCACAACAGAATCAGCGGTCAAGGTTTTCGAATGTTTTTCAATTGTCCAGTTTAAAACAGTCAGCTTCGATAAAACTGCTTCAGATAGGCCGCCAAGTCTACGGGCCAGAAAAGCCAGCTATCGATTGAACTCTCAAACAGCCAATCAGCGACGAGTAATGATGTTTAGATATTGAGGCGTGGCTTAGGAGTGGTGTCAATCAACCACTCAACGTCAACCGGACGGCCCTGATTCAAGGTCAAACGTGGCATTGAAGTATTACCACACACTCGATAATTTTGTACTCTTTTGGGTGAGTCTTTTCCGACACCAAGCGCCTGGAGCCGAGTTTGGCAGTCAGTTACAACAGTCCATCGCTGTTCGGGGGTTCCGTGCAACGTGGGTATGCCTCCAGATGTATGTCATCAAGACCAATGGGGTTCATGAACCATTTTAAGCCTCCTCAACACGGTTGTAGTGGGAAACAACTTCTTTATACGCTGAGTGCGTAGAAATACGAACTGGGAAGTACAATAGCAGACCAAAACGACACAGTGCAATATAATATAGGATAGATAAAGTAGATTTAACGTGGCTGGGAAAAAGAACTTTCAGTCTTTCAACCAATCTGGAGCTTCTCTTGAGGGCTGTGGACGTAACTGAACAACGGGTACTCGCAAAGTGAATAGAGACACCGCAGTTGACAAAATGCAACCAATGAAAAGGCTAACTTGCGTGGAAGAAAGGTTGTACGTGAAAAACCGTTTTCTGTCGCCTAGCTAAAATTCCCAGTGTTAATTTAGTGTCATCTGTAATTCCGCTTGTCGCGAATGAACCTAAAACATTGGTCTAGACATTTTTCTGCCTTTTGTTTCTGTTTCTCGTCGATCTGTCTGGTGAGTGGAAGATGGATTAATCCAAAGGATTTACACTGGACTGAAAGTTGTCAAAATGAGTTTGCCATTAAAGAGAATTTCAGCAGCATCCGATCGAATCACTCACGGGGATTACAACCGAATAGACACTGCTTCATGGGATGGCGTTAAGCATTTGGGACAGTTTGACGTGAATGACGCTCATAAATTGAAAACAATTTGAATCTCATGTTCTTAGCTACTCCTCCTCTTTGCTCTTGGCACCTAAAAAATTATTCCGATCCACCTAATAGGTTTTAGTTTGATTGACTAAACCATTTGGAGTTTCTTTTTCACATTGGTTGAATTGTTGGTTATTGGTCAGGTTGCGATTGATCTGTTCGGTGAGCTTGACAGTTGACTGAAAGCGTTTTATCACTACACGAAGAGACATCATCAGTACGCATTTGGGTGGGTACTTCCTTTTTGCCTGCATACGTTTGTGTAATGTTCGAATATCATCCGTTAAAGTGATTGGCTAGTTGGCCGGAAGCGTCTTTGTGAATTTATTGGTCCGTTTGCGATCGCCGTTGCGTTTTGGTCCGCGTTCCTTTGAGTGGATTGATTACCCATTTCTAGTGATTCATTATTTTGCTTTGGGTGATCCCTTTCAATTTGCTTTTCGTTGTGGTGTCCCTGCAGCCGGCGATTAATTGCATGCATTGGTTTATTGGTTTAGCGTCTCCTTCAAATAAACCGGTGTCCGTTGAATCGGGCTTTCGTACATCTACGACTTCCTCGCCTGGTTTCAGAAATCCGTAGTTCTGGTATTCCCTTTCTGTTAGTGGTTGACAAACGGGGTCTTGTTTGATGTGTTTGTTAATAGCTTCTGTGGTGGTGGTGGTGGTGGTGGTG
>NW_008752114.1:21476-27293 GCF_000715545.1 Opisthorchis viverrini
GGTGGTGGTGGTGAATGTTGCACATCGCCCGTTTGGCTTGACTAGATTGGTTTATCTGAGACCAAAGCCACGCGGTTAATTGATGTAACTCATCGGCAGTGGCGACACCGTCGTGACAACCACCTGGTTCGCAGAATGTTGAAACCGCTCAGCAGTAGACGTAGCCGCCTGGGGGACGGATGGCCCTCAATTGCAATGGTGATATTAGTGCACAGTTGATGATAGCCATAATCTAATTCAGAAGGTATATGCACTAATAAAAGTCTCTACTATGATTGACGGTGACACGTATAAAAATAAATGCAATGCGAAATGGGAGCAATTCGAAAGAGGAACTTATCATTTTTGAGAGAGTTCCTTGGTGAAAGTCCGGACGGCGGGAACGTGTTTTCTCCCAGCAGTATGGGCTGCTACACGTGTTCCATGATTGTCCGCGGACTTGTGGAGAGCGGTAAACTTCCCGCGCGCGCGCGCGCGAGTCTGTGTGCGTTAACTGTGTTCGGTTTCCCATATGTAGGTCCGTTTGCGTGCACGTGTACGTGGGTATGTCAGCACATGAGCCGTTGCCACGCTCACTAGACAGTGCAGACAATCGATGTCCGATGAGTCACCTTTGTGTGACGTGGTTTATGGGCCTACGAAAAAAAAGACGAGTCTTGTGTTCTAGTGTGCGACTGTGAGCTGAGCAGTCACGTGTGTGTGGGTGAAGGGATAGCGAAAGACAAAAATAGATGTGGGAGAAATCCAACACCATCGAGTGAACATGGTCGAATCCAACGTGATGCTCAAATATCCTGACTTCTGCGGTGGCATCCCTTCAGGATGAGTACGGTAATAGAGGAAAGGTCAAATGTGGGTCACACAGTTTAGATTTGTGCAAGCAACCCTATTGATCCGCTTCAGTTTTGAATCGGGTAATCAGAAAGAGAGATGCAAGTGGGATTCAGGTGTCACCTGTGAAAATCCAGACTGCTATGTGATTGAGTGTGCAATGTGGGTGAAAGCAGAAGATAAGGTTGACGGAGTTTTAGGGACTGCACCAACCTGATGGGCCGCAAGAAAGGCGAAAACGGTCGAAGAGTCTTCAGCAACCTCACGAGGAGTGTGATACCGCCCATGGCAAACGGATGGCCGGATTATAACATCTTATATCCTATATTATACACCGCATAGTGCCCGATTTGAGCCGAGTTTGGCCCAGAACACTCAAGACGTTGCCGAAAACTGATTGACAGCCCATGACCGTTTTCGCCTTTCCAATTCAAGGTCATCATCGGGCTGGAATAATCCTCAGGTGAGTTACTCTTGGGTCAACCTCGTGTTCCAGTTGAATCCACCTTGTAAGAAAATCTGTGAGTGCACATTAGCAAATTCGGTTTTCACCGGAGATTACAACGAAGCTCTCGTTTTCAGAGGGGTTTGGTAAACAATGGATTTATTGCTGGGCAACGTTTCGCTTTTGACACAAAAGCTTCATCAGGCCAAGTGAGTAAGTAAGTAGGTTGATTGGGTAAGGCAGCCAGGGAACCAATCCGTGAGATTCCTTATGACTAGTGACGTGATCAGAGCTAGGTGTTCAGTCTGATGTCCCTGTTTGTTGCTTAGTGGGGATGACCAAGCTTTACGATAGATTGGTTGGGGGGGGGTTCGTCTTTATGATGAACCCGGATTTTTCGTCCTTGCTTCTTCAGTCTTGGACACCTTATTGGAAAATTCCTCTTGGGGTCGTTCACAGATTTCGTTCACCTGTGTTCGTCCAAGGGTGCTGGGACAATTGGTTTGGGGATGGGGGTGGGATGGTCAATTGGATCTAACGCTACTTGTACTTTTGTACTTTGAGACTCAGGTGATTTCGCTGATAACTGCACACCGCCTCGTGTCATCTCGGCTGATCTAAGACCGCTCTCCACACGTTTGCAAGTTCTACCCCCTCTATTCTATTCACACTGGGATGCTTGGCGATTTCCACCGCCTCGGCCACCAGTCGCTGTGGTGTGAATCTTAAACCCCGTCTCAGGATGTCCACATTTTCTAAATCTATCTTATGCCCAGTGTCTAGAGCATGCCCTGCCATTGCTGAATCTTTGACTAACGCTTGGTATTCCTCTGCGTTTCTCGGTGGTTTGTTAATGGAACGCTTATGCTCACCGATTCTGGTGTGCAATTCCCTGGCTGTCTGACCTATATAAACCTTCGTACAGTCGTTACATTTTATTTTGTATACACAGTTCCTAGTCCTATCAACCGGAAGGCGATCCTTCAAATGCACCAACACCGAGCGTAAAGTTTTCCCCTTCTGGAAAGCTACTCTAATGTTAGCCGTATTCAGTACCCTTCTAATGACTTCAGATGTCCCTGTTTTGTATGGAATGACCGCTGTTCCGATCCACTCCTTGTTGGGCCTTGGTGTTGGCACCAATACCCGTCTTAGTTGCCGCTTAATTAAACCCACTGGGTATCCGCTATCTTGAAGTCGCTTCTTTACCTCAATTTGTGCTGCTCTTCGGTCGACCTCCTCTGTACACAGTGCTCTCACTCTCCTAAACATCGCTGAGGCTATGCTAGCATATACTGCTTTTGGATGTGCAGAGGAGTAGTCTAAGACCGCACCACTATCTGTTGATTTCCGGTATACAGTGGTTTTAATTTCCCACCACTCTTGTGTGTCATGCAGTTAAGGAAAGCTAGTGTACCCGATGTGAACTCTAGGGCCATGCTAAACTTAATGTGAGGGTCCAATGTGTTCAGATGTTGAAAGAATTCGTTCAACTTATCCCGCTTTATTACAAGGAACGTGTCATCTACGTAACGCCAGAACACCCTTGGTGGACACTCGAATCCGTTTAAAGCTTTCTGTTCGAAGTCTTCCATGTACATGTTGGCCAAAATCGGGGATATTGGTGACCCCATCGCTAAACCTTGTTCTTGAGAGTAGACAATTGAGTCGAAACCAAAATGACTGAGGGTTAGGCATACTTTCATGCCTTCAACTGTCTCGTCTACGGAGACTTGTGTTCGTTCTTGCAGCATTGTGTCTGCCAGTAAAAGTCTTCTCGCTACTTCCACAGCGTCCGCTTTAGGGACGTTGGTATACATCGAATCGACGTCAAAACTAGCCAGGACTTCGTCTGGCTGAAACCCAGCTACTTTTGTAGCAAAGTCGTACGAATCTTGGATGTGTGTGGGTGACTTGCCGGCAAGTGGTTTACTGATACCTGCTTTTGCGTCAAAAGCGAAACGTTGCCCAGCAATAAATCCACCGATTGTTTACCGAACCTCTCCGAAACGATAACTTCCTAATCGGTCTCAAACATTTTCCAATTGATTGACAGCTCTCGTTGATGTTATTCTCCAACTGAATGCAAACCACTAAGCCCGCCTCATGTTTCAGTTGTCAAGGTGAAAGGAAGGCCTTCAATGCGGAGTTATTCATTAGGAAATGCCAACCGACCGGTCACAGACCATTGAACAGGGAAGCAAAACTCTAGTTTGCATCCGATTTACAAAAACTGGACACCCATCTTCTCCCGAACGCGTCTTCTTGAACTTTCCTGGAGATTCATTTACTCCAATCATTCCTCGCTCAAATCCAAAGTGACTCCACGAATTCCGCAACAGATCTCCCCTTTTCAAAAGACGCAAAGCGAAATTCCACGAACAACACATACTACTCGCGTGCCTCCCCATCAGTAGTATCACCGTTACAAAGGTATTTGAGACACGGCAGTTTACTTTTCGAATAAAAAAGAACACCACAAACGAGAGGATTCATGTGAATCTTCGGCGAAAAAACAAACAAACTGTTATGTGAATGAGAGTAGTCAAGTTTTGTACAATTTAGGTTCAAAGTCTTGGGGACTGCGCCTATTTGATAAGCCCCAAGATGGGCGGCGCCGGTGGTGGGCTGTCGAAGAGTAGTGGTAACACGGTCGCCTCGCATGTCAGGTGTCTGGAGTTGAAACCGCGGCATGATCAAGGCTATGCATTGCTAATGAGTTCAAATGAGGTCGAAACTTGCATCCAGTGCTTCCATTGTTTGGTGCCAGGACGAGTATAAAGAGAGTGAGATGACTCAGTTGTTAGAGCTCAAATTTACTGATCGGAAGGTCCGTGGTTCGAACCGCACCTCTATTGCTCGACTTCTCTGAGCTGGCTGAAAACTCATTTGAAGAAAAATTAACCGTCGACCCAATCCGGCTAATGGAAATGGTACTTAGCATGGATAAATTTTGTCAGCTGAATCCTCCAAACCCTATCACTGTTGTCCGGGTGGAACATAACAAGCTTGTTCACCTGATTAGGTGATTATGATAACAACTTTACGATCCGCAATAGGTATCGCTCAGCTATGAATACTGAAGGAGCAGAACACTCATGTTTGGCTAAGCACAACTAGACAGTGATTTGCGTTCACAACTGAAATCGATTGTTGCTAACCCCTGTTCTTTGGAAATTTCCTGTATAATCATGACAGACTACGAATTCGTGTCGTTCGGAGCATCTGTAGTTTCAAACTTGTACCGGTTTAGGGTTCTCTCTGCACCTACTGAAGCCTGCATTGGCTGGGTGACTGGTTCGGGACACTAATGGTTAGACAGACGGTTGAGTGTACGATAGGCTTTCTGATATGACTTTAAGAAGATCCGATGAATGCGGTTGCATTGAGGAGCTGGTTGCACTAACCCGAACTAATGGAGGCAAAGTAGGACTCGTTTAAAAGGTGGGGCGTTGTATGCGGGGGAGAGTACTGCGTTCTTTTTACGCTGTGTGCACAGTGTGACCGAAGCAAGAAGGAAATCGCTTCGGCTTTAGTGGTGTGCTTTGTGCGTGGATGAAGACTCGTCAATTGGGTCGATCTATGATTAACAACAGTGAAGGGGGAGCAGACGGACGCGTATCCCTCACGTGGAACAAAGTACCAACATCTGTTGTGGATTGTGGTAACCTCGAGACTTTCAAACATTCGCTTGACGAATACATAAGATCTCACCCAACTTCCCTCATCAACATTTGAGATGCAGATTACAAACAATAGAACATATATGTCATATCATTCCGTTTATCTGTATACATACACACACACCAATATCCTTTGGTCATTGTAAAGCAAAATGCTTTTTAGACCAATATAACCTTGATTTACCTTGATTTACCTTGATTTTAAGCTTGGGCAACCCGGCATTATCCCAGCCCTCGTGCTTCCTTCTAGTGGCATGGCAGATGGGCACTGAAAGGGTTCTACAGGTGAACGTATTTCTTGTACAATGTGAACACAAATTCAAAATCCTTTTGGTCGGGTTTGAGTCTTGTATGTCATTGGTAGATTTCGTACTTCTGTGGGAGTCTGTAAGTGCTTCGATGAGGTGAGTTTGAGCGAAATTTCGGTCAGTTTGCTAATCTGAGTTTTTTTATGATTCATCTTTGCAGATAACTAAGCACCACCATTCGTCTGCCTCCAGTAGTTTACACATCCGGTTAGAGTCCACATTAGAGAATGTGTAGCAACCCAGTCACCCATATACTTGACTGTTCAGCTCACAGTCGCTCACTGGATCACGAGACTTGTCTCTTTTTCATGCCCACAACCACGTCACATTAAGGTGACTCATCAGATGTCGATTGTCTGCCCGGTGTAGTGAGCGTAGCAACCACTCATGTGCTGACGCGCCCACGTATACGCAAACGGACCCACATATAGGGCAACCGAACACAGCACACAGATTCGCGCGCGCGCAGGGAGCAAGGACTCAGCCAAATACTCCCAGTTCACGAACAAATATGGAATACGTGTCCAAACTGCGCTGCGGAGAAAACACG
>NW_008752114.1:27365-89115 GCF_000715545.1 Opisthorchis viverrini
TTCTGTAAACTACTGTCAACCACAGTAAAGACTGTTATTAGTGCACATGCACCTTCTGAGTGGTGTTATGGCTATCCTCACCTGTGCACTGATAAAGGTTAACACCTCAGAGGTGACTTCCATATAATTACACAGAAGAACATTTGGGGGATGAATTTACCGGGCGTTATTAACGAGTTCTTACATGAGCGAAAGCCCAGTCTGGTGTTTTCATTTGTGTGGAGTGACCTTGCGGGGCGATTTGCGGGCCGACCTACTGCATGTCCCCTACTAGCGAAAAGAAGAAGGCCTTCGCTACGGAGTCGTTTACTAGGGAAACACTAACTGAACAGTTACAGATTACTGGACAGGGGAGCAAAGCTCTCATATGCATCTTGTTTACATAACTGAATATCCATCTTCTCCTTGAACGCGTCTTCCTGAACTTTCCTGGATATTCATTGACTGTTACGCAATGCAAGCAAATGCTACCAAGGGACTCCACAAATTCCGTAATAGATCTCACTTTTCGCGGGACGCGAGGCGGATTTACGATAACACATACTACCAGCACGCCCCACCAGTAGTATCCACCGTTACAATAGTAAGTGGCCTTCTGAAAATTTTCGATCTCCGTATTTTGTCCAAAATGTCAAGCAACTCTCTTGTTGCGTTATTGTTTCAATTTTTTCACTTTCTGCCTGAGTAAACTTTGCTTACATGCCTGTTGTAACCAGCCAAACAGTCGGTCTAATCGGGACAGGTGATCGTGTCCTTCAGTAGCTTGGCAACAAAACAATGGGCAGTCAACATTGATATCTATGAACTGAGTTGTAGACAGGAGGCTTGGGCATTTTGTGAACATTACATTCTCCTAATGAAAGCGTACCAAGCTGGGAAAGTAGCAACGGAAGCAATGTCTGAAAGTTCACGTGCAGATGCGTCACACAAAATTAATCCACGTGACCTGCAAAAAGTGAATTCCACGAGTTTGACAATAACGAGAGGATAGACGGCATATGACTGGTTGATCAAGACATAGCCTTGAGTACGACGGTTTCTGAAGGGGAGTGGGTCCCGCGGTATCTATTTCGAGTGATTCTCGTTCACAGGGATGCCAGAGTTTGGAACCGACCAAAAGTTTTCGACCTGGAGCAAAATTCTGACGGTTGTAGCGTATTTTGAAGCGTCGGACATCTTGAGACTTGGGTAAACTGCACCATAGTTTATCTGAATGTCATGAAAGAACTTTGGCTAAGTGTGCATAGCAATTAGAAAGTTTGTTAATCAAAACACCGCGGTGTTAAAGTCCCGGTATTTCGGCTGTAGTGGAGAGTCTTAGTCAGTGGCTTCCACAACGAAGCAGGAAAGATGTGGCACGAGCATGCATTGTGATAAATTGATTCTGAGCAAAGTACAGCTGAACTTGAGGCGTTCACTGGACAACACAAAGTGAGACCAACATCAAATTCTGATAAACGAAAGAACGTTAGAACTGTTGGTATATCTCTGGGACCTCTGAGGCCATCAAGAGAATTCCAAAATCCTATTAAATAGACACGAATTGACAACACTGTCTTAGAACAAAAGATTCCATCACTTCACAGAGCAGCGTAAATTTTTCTCTGCACAGCATATCTAACCGAAGATATGGGACAGACAGACAGATAACAGATCAGACTGGCACCTTCAAACCCTTTAAAAAGTTAAGAAGTTCCACATGGCTCCGCCACAGTCTTGTGTTGATCTGAGCAGGGTTGGTTTTGCTCGTACACACATTCTTCCATTCGGCTTCCGGGCATAACATGAGCGCTTTGGGGCCTAAATAGTAGGCACTGACACGTGACTGATTTGTGTTAACCGTGATGATGAGACCAATCCTATGGGTCGTTCTGCCCACTGGTAGGTGTACTCGAGTCCAGAATCTAGGCCATAGGCACACGTGACTTCAAAAGTCTACTACAGCCCACGCCCACGCTGGTACATTCACCCAATCAGCTTCGCCCACTCACCTCAGACATTAGAACTTAGATCATGGTCAAACTAATCACAGCAGTTTCATTTTTGTGTTCATTCGCACGTAAAAAACCTTGACAAAGGTTAACCACGGTAGAAAAAACCTTGGGTCCATAAGCGTACCTCACAACATTGTTTTCCAATCATCTCCAGACTTTGCAAAGGGCACAGGTGTTGACGAGAGAGTCCCGACTGAATTCCCGCCCACGATAATCTCCAACTGGTAGTGCTGATGTTCTGTTTGACACAGCTTTGAGATATCGCAGTTTATTCAGTTGGCGTAAACGAGAGATTCAGTTGGGTCTCCCGGAATACCGGTGTTCTGTTTGACACAGCTTTGAGATATCGCAGTTTATTCAGTTGGCGTAAACGAGAGATTCAGTTGGGTCTCCCGTGAATACCGGTGTAATCACCAGTTAAGTACATTTTTGTGTTCAAGTAGAACAGGAATTTGACGGAAATGCCAAGACTTGTTTTTGTTCACTTTGACTACACTTCAGCCTGAGGTAGTTTTCAACTTTATGTGTCCTTGTGTGATACTAAACAAGCTATCTAGAATGCCCCTTGGCGAAGAACACCTCATCTTTAAACGGGATGTGTGAATTGTACTGCGGTCGCTACGTAAATCACAACTTTTCCTTGAGACTTGGCATCTGTTTTACCCGGCAATGCAATTGCTGATATGGTGCAGTCATTACAAGGCAGAAGTAAGAAACTGACCTAGGCATTCGCGAACTGTCCGTAAGTAGTAGAACTTTGAGTCACTCCCATGTTTGACCTTACAGAATATCAGAAGGACGAATTGTGCTCGGTACTATTCACACAAAAGTGAGCAAAACTGTCCACATTTCGTCGTAAACAAGTGCATTTCTGGTCACTGTGCATCAACAAGGTCCGTACACTAGACGGTATTGGGTACGGCACGAGGCCAGCCTCGTGCTTCTGACTGGCGGTGCGATCACAAGGAAACCACTACGCGGAACAAGTCAGGGCAGGTTCAGCAAACGGGATACGAACACGAATGGGTAAATAGGTCAGCTGCGCGTATTCATATGCAGGCACTTGACCCCGGCCGTAACGGAGTGTTGGCGTTAGTGGTGCTTTGTCGCCTTACGGTGGAACTCGTTTACCAAATCTTCACACTTTATCAGGTGCTAGAACAACGCTATACGTATAAGCCACCCAAAATTCTAGTGTTCCCGGATTTCCAAGGCGCTTTTCACTCGGTTAACCGTGTGTTCTACTTGACAGGCTTGCCCACCAAGAATTGCCCCGGAAGTTAGTGAACCTAGTAAGCTCGAGGAGCCAGTCAACACGTGTGACCGCGTGATGTGGATCCCGTGATTGAAGGATGAGCGGCGCTATATCCTGTCTAAGTGCGAGTTAATCACACTGCTGATCAGTCACTCGTGGCCAAACGGTTAAGTGTTCAAACTACTAGCCGGGAGGTCGCGGGCTCGAGACTCTGCGGAGTTTCGTGAGATGCGCACTGCTGATGATTCCCAATAAGGATGCAACAGCTGTACAGTGCTTCTCGGCTTTTCAGCGTAGATTGGCTTCACTTACAGGACAAAATCTCCACAGTAAGCTCCTTGTTTTCCCAGACTTCCGGACGTGTGAGAGTATACGGCGAGCTCTGCAAAAGCTTCTACACACAAGCGGTGTCCGTCAGGGATGACTACTCTCTCCATTCCTGTTTAGCTTCGTGATCGAGGAAATAATGAGACAAACGCTGGAAGGTCTCCAAAACCCCGGTGTTCAAACAGCCCGTGACGAAAACCTTGTCTATCTGGAATGTGCAGACGATACCGTTCTCATGTTAGAGGAGGAGGAGAAGACGCAAGAGTTCTTGGATAAACTGATCAAAGTCATCCCGTCCTTACGCTTTGCACCCACAAAGTGTAAGGTCATGCTCGTGGACGTGCAGTCACTGAACACGCCACTTACAATCCAGGGAGAGGTACTGGAAGTTGTAGAGCGTTTTACGTATCTTGGAAGTTGTATTAGTTCTGATTGTAGTGTGACAGATGAGGTGAATGCAGTAATCTGCAAGGCTCGGGCCGCGTTTGCTAACTTGAGACACCTATGGCGTCAGAATGGTTTATCCCTGAATCTGAAGGGACGTGTGTATCAAGCTACAGTGCGTACTGTTTTGTTGTATGGCTGTGAGATTTGGTCTATCCGACCAGCGGAAAGACTTCTAGTGTTTGACTGTCGCTGTCTCGAGTAGATTGGTGTCGAGGAATTCCTAACGGAGCGACTAGAAAGCGAGTTTTGGTTGTGTACCGGGTACTTCCATTGAAGTATGTGTCCAGCTGCGTTGGTTTGGACACGATTTGCGTATGCCTAACCATCGTTTGCCACAGAGAGTGCTGTTTACCATGCCCTCAGAGTGGCAGAAGCGGAGAGGTGGCCAAACTTTGATCTAGTAGAGGGGTGTGAAAGAGATTACGAAAAGTTTGGGTGCTGTCTGTGCTACTTACCTTCCAGGATGGGGACCGCCTGATCCTCACTGCGCCTGGATGGAGACACTAGAAGATATGGCTGCCAACCGATACCAGTGGCGATCTTGTTGTCAGTTTCCATTCAGATTGCTTGAGTGAATGTCTGGATGTGTAGGCACCTTGGAATGATTGTGTTAAGCTAGCACCAAGTCCCATCCACCTTTATTCTTTTATTCACAACAAGGCTATCAAATAAATTATGGCTGTACGGCATCGATGTGGTACACTGATCTGTTGCTGCCGATGATGATGTTGATGATAGATTAAGCAAATTAATGGAGGAATTATCACTATGTCAAGTTAATTTCGATGCCCATAATACGACCAAGGAAAATCAAGTAGGATTTTCGGTTTTCGATGCAGAAGGATGGCAACTACTTGATGAGCTTTATGAGTAGTGTGTTAAAATTGGTGTGTTACGTCTACATAACATACTGTGATACTTGTCTGTTATACCAACCGGAACACAGGGCGGCTTCTATACGAGTGAATATTACTCTGGTCAAATGGGAAGCGCAAAATGGAAGTGATGAGATGACGCGAAACACTTTATTGTGCTGCCCTGCCCAGAGAGATTTCAATGATCTCTTTTACTCTCTTCTTTTACTAATCGCTTTGTCTCCTATATTCTTGTTTTAGAGCAGCCATTACCTCAGTTTTGGGTTCACAGATGCTTGAACGTTTGTAGTAGCCCCATCACGCCTCGGCAAATAAACGCTGACCATTCCAACATCTTCATGATAGGGAGCAGAGGCCAGCTCTGCGTGGTAAGAGAGACGAACGATACATCATTTTGAAAGCATAGGCGGAAATATTGAGACGTATTCTCTTGTGAAAACCAAATTGATTTGCAATTCAGTGCATTTCCCGAAAATAGTGTGATTTGGGTTCAAGTAGAACATAAGGTTGACGGAAACTCGGGGACCGCGCCTACCTGATGAGCCCTCGGTCGTGGGCTGTCGAAGAGTTTTCAGCAGCCTTGTGAGTAGTTTATTTTGTGAAAGTATTCTATAGCTGCTTCATCCATCTTTGTCTGAATGTATCAGCAACGTGGAGCTCATCCTTCTCTGGTGAGATTCGAACAGGTGAAGTCTTGGTTAGTAGTTGGTTACTGGTCAGCAGTATGATCAAATGGCCGTTGGAGGGGACAAAGCAGCACGCATCCACATTCTGTGGTCTTATGCATGCTATGCGATAATGTATTGTACTCTGCCACAGTATGCCACACCATAGTATAGGACTGATTCGTTTGATGGGCGAACCAAAAGTTACGTGTGTTTGACCAAGTTGTCCAGACCGCGTTCTGCACTCCGTCGGAAACTCTGGACAACATAGCAAACAAATTTAGTCTTGCGAGAGACTCACCTGGAACCAAGCTGAATCTTTTACCATGTCGAGGAATTTTCAGCAACATTATGAGTAGTGTAGTACGTCCATGGGCAGCATACTTGTGTAGAATAGCACGGATAGCGTAAGGTTCATTGTTCGAGGATCATTTACGTGTGACCGACACAAAAAATTGTGATTGATCCTAGACTGGATGGACAGACACGTCTGGCCAGCAAAATTTCACGGACATGTAGTGGGGGTGATTTTTCACTAGGGGCCTCCTAGGAGCTTCTTTACAGAATGAGCCAAATATTTTCACGTTGCCGAAAAACTCAAACTCAGATTGCTCGCATCATCCCTGATCATTTGAGAAACCTCCTTCCAGGATCACATGGAGGGAGAGAGAAAAAAAACCAGCTAAGAGTGATAGAACCTTCTCGTCTTATTAACGGTTCATACCAATATGGGGGGCTCATGAATTAAGTTCAGTTCTTGAGTTTCTGTCAGCCTTATTCCTTATTTAGACCAAAATGGAACGAACTTCCTGAACTGTACTCATCTGCTCATCAATTCGGTTTTAACGGGAGATGCACCTGAATCCCTCTTTCATGATACTCTCCGACTAAATGGGCTGAAAAACGGTTGCTAGTGGTACGATATTCGTGATACCACAGCAAAATATAAGTAGTATTCCGCCGTGAAATTCAGTTTTTACGTTCACTTTTTCTGAGGACCATGTCTGGAATCGTACATCGGTTATAAAACAAGACGACTGTCTGATGAAACAAGAGAACATCACAGTTTTCTTGACCTATGGGAATAAAAGTCCAGTTCTGGTTCAAATGTGAGTTCTATGGACTACAGTCACAGCATCTCTCTCTGTTTAGATGGTGTACTGAGGCTTGCGTAGTGTTTCCGGTGTGGTTCCGGTCCAGCTGCTCGAACCTGACCCCCTGGTGCAAAAACAATCCTTACGCAGTTGCAAATGAGCTATTTGAAACTAACCAACTCCTGAACGTTCGCAAACTGAGTACCGCTCAACCTCTGCGTAGCTGGTGCTTTCATACACACGGTGTAGTGAGCAGCTAGAGGACAGTATACGGAAAACAGTACTTGTTTGCCACCCGGTTATTTTAACGCCGTCTTTCTGCATATTAGGTCGTTTGAATCTGAAGTAGAGAATATTTGCTACAGCGGCCAAGGGGGACGAGGAGCGGTGAGCTTATCAGAAGCGGCCAAATGTTTCTGCTGGGCACACCATCAATTTTACTCACACTATCGTTCATCCTTTAATGAACAGTGTTATACCACGTGTAGTACCAAAACGAACGGAAAAACCTCGTGAATTCGAGGTTTATATTCAACAAAGACCTTGATGACTTACATATCTGTGTTTTTTCAGAACGCTGCTGGACTCTTGAATTGGTGTCAGCAATTATTTAACAACAGCGGGACGCTCTGATCACCTTTTGTATTCAACTTGTGTCGTGTCCATAGGTGGCCCAGAAATAGTAACTTTAGAACAGAAGCATCGTCCCGAGTTATGTTGCTTGCAGCGTGTCTTACCGCACTAATGTAGCTTGCAAAATGGCTACTATCATCTCCGGAATACATGGCAAAAAATCACAAAAGTCGGTGAGCTATTTTTGTTCAACTGAAAAATTTGTGGAGAACAAATGGAAGGTAGTAGTCAGGGCCCAGGAAGATGACTGAAGAACAGGGACAGTCAAGTTATAGAACGCAGTCGTAAATATCGTTCATACTTTGAATAACTCAGCACGCAAGATACGCTCGTCAATGACTGATCAACGCATCGCAACAACTGACACCCAAAAAAACGAGTTGCTTATTCTTGAGCTGATTATCTTAGTCCGGTAAAAGTGCCTTACATTAATTGTTGGCACTTGCCTGAAGAGATCACATAGAAATCACATAACTGCAACGTGTGTCCAGAGTTTACAACCACCACCCTGCTGGTTATTCACACAAGTGTGTAAACCTTAAGTTATCCTGAATCCGCTGTTCGGTTGGGTAAAGCTAATGACAACTGTGAGTCTGGGTTTGCTTGACCAATGAGAATGATCTTGTCCTTGACCTTGATCAACCAATGGCTTCGATGGTATTGTACAATTCGTATTGGATACACAACTAGCAGGGCGAATCGCATGTAGTCGGCGGAGCCAATCAAAGTAACGAGTGCACGTGAGCCAGTGAAAATGAGATTAGACTGCTTGCGTGCGTCCGGTCACGCAGTTGAGGTTAACAAACCGATTGCGTAACAACTGCCCAAGTAAACGTTGGAATTCGATTCACTTGCTTGAGGAACCTAAAAATATACCCCCATGTACCTGCTTTTCCCAGGTGAACTTATGCGGGCGTCGGCTGGTGGTGATGGTGATATATAAACGCAAACGAAGTAATATTTGTGATCATATCGGGATAGCATGTCAAAACTTCAGTACACAAACCAGACACGAACTGGAACTAACATGTGTGAGCAACGTAGAAGAAACTGGCAGATGCAAGTGTCCCAGCAGAAGGCCACACTGACAGCTGGCAGCTGCGTCATGCCACAATCGAACCGAGGAGGCTGGTGGAGGAACACAATTTCACAGTGAGTTGCATTTTAAGAACAAACGTGTATGGAAGCAGACATGCAGCCAGTTACTATTTTAATATCAGACGTAACTCAGTAATACTGCTCAATACTCGCGGACCTGTGAATGTCGACTGAAAAGGTGGAAAACCATCACGACTTTGTTAAAATATCATCTTCCTGAAGATTCACAAATACCTCTAACGAATGTTCATTTACCAACTGGCTTAGCATTACAAATTTCGTGCTTGGTTGCACTTAGTGTGGCACTGAACATGCGTATCTTGGGAAAGTGAAGTTATCCGGTTTTTCTGGTTTCTTAGTGTTCCATTTTTACAGTCTGTCATTCTAAGCCATCCATGGAATTCCAGCTTCTAGCTCCTGGAGATTTACAGATGTGTGACAACTCAAATGAAGCTGGGTTTCAATGAGAAGAACGAGAGTCGTTATTAACTCATTTTACTTCCATAGGTTGGGACGAGGTTCAAAGACAGACCGATCCCATCAACATCAATGTTGTTTTGTGCACCTCTGAGACGAACACCATTTCTAGTCTAAGCTCACAAAACGTTTTAAATTGCTGGCCCAGAAAGAGATTAGGAACACACTTTCCTTCTGGACCAGATAGAGCTTTGATTGTCTACTTTGTCCACAGTAAACCCAGTCGAAATCGAGCGCTGGTGGGACCTGTAAAAAATGATAGAGGAATGGTAAAGAGGGCACCGCTTTTCAGAGCTTATCCATAAACTGCTTTGTGCAGTGATTGATTTTTGGGGAAGATCATCCTTGGTACCCACCGAACTCGTACTCACTTCTCTTTGAAATGGATTCAGCCTTCTTGATCGGAAATACGTTCAAAACGCACCAAGATTGCCTGTTTCATCTCTCAACTTCATCATACTCGATTTAACGCAGGCTTAATTGTACAAAAAGACTTTGGTGAGTACAGTCTGAAACACTGTGGTGAATTGATTGCTACCATAGGTTTCTGCCGGGTCGGTCCCCTTTCATTCCTACTGCTGATTTCTCACGACTCAGATCGATCATCTGAAGGCTAAAATGGTTGTACGAACTTCAAAGTGCCAACTGCGTGATTGAGCCTAAGACGCTGTTGCTGATTACTAGGCTGAATCAATTGCTCAAATAACATGGTTTGTGCGGGTATGAAACCCTCGGTTTTGATGACCGACCAAGTTGAAATAGAAGTTAATTATAGCTCTGCCAGACTTACTTAAGGAGAAAAGCTGGAATCTTTTCCAGATAAGCCCCACCAAAAAATTGACCCCAGCCACCCAAAAAATATTAGAAAAAAGAGGATATGTAGTGCTTACTTTTAGTTTTTATTGAAGTGGGTGAAATTGGGACATGTCACTTATAATTTGCATGAAAAGGTCCATTTTTCGGTACCTTTGCCTCCAAACAAACTCACACAAGTAGCTGTCCACTGAAGATCGGTGTGTGCCGCGTTGGCATTTATTCAACATCTTGTAGATGTGCCAAAGAGATTCGATGGTTTGTGTGTGAGCTTTGGTCGTTGGATCCACAAAGTTTTCGGTATGACTAACAGTTGAAGTCTGCAAAAGCCGCCAGGCGCAAACGTCGCGAAGAAAATTCTTCCAGTCAACAACGCTCGTGTGGCTAATAGATAATTCCTGTGAGCCGAATTTGATCTTGGCCAAATTTTTGGACCAGCTCCAGCCAAGTTCCCGATTTCCTCCGACCCTGTTCGAGCATTACACTTCCACCTGTCAGAAACAGTTGAAAGTGTCATTTGGTGGTCATTTTTCATAAATGTTACTGGCTCCGTGGTTTTGCAAAAAACGTATTGGTGTCTCCTTTTCATGAACAAGAGTTGAAAGCGTCAGAAAGTTCATTTGGGGTTTTACGCCCGAACAGAGAAAAGTTCTGCACAAAATGAGTCTAGATGCGGATAAGGAACTGTTCTCATCAAACGTGGGTCAAGATTGTGTGTGTACATTAAATTAGAGCTGGCAAAATGTGGGACGGGGCTTAACTTTTCGCACATGCACTTTTCGCATTAGTGGCGGGGCTTATCTGGAAAAGATCCAAAAGCTGTTTACAACAGTGCATTTGTGTACCCGGTCACTACGATTCTGACAGGTAATGTTCTCTTCTTAATCTAGTCTTCGTTTCTGATTGAAATTCATCCCAGGCACTGGAGGTTCTGACATGCCTTTCTGGCCAACTGTAGGGATCAACGGCAGGACATTCTAATCGTCATTTTAATGGCACATTTTAGTTCAACCAGTTGGAAAGTGCATTGGGAAGTGTCTCCCGTTTTTCCAGGCTTTCGCCTCTCGAAGTTCGCTATACCAGTCGAATTCACTCTCTCATCTGGAGGTTTTTAGCCCTAAGCTAATGAGTGCACACATGATCGCCTGATGAATCGGTCATCACCTTGTTCGTCTGATGCCACTGCGCGGCCGTCGACAAGGATGAGTCATCCGAACGATACGTCGTCTGCATACCTTGCAACCTACAAAAAATACACGTGGGTCCAAGAGTGTTGGCACTCTAATCAGGATTAGTTCCCTCCGTGAAAGATGGAAACTGACATCGGACCGACAGAGGTGAAACACTTCAAACCGTTGGTGAAGTGGCGGTGCTACAAATGTGAACGTTTTGCGCGCAATAGTTTGTGGGTAGAATCGATCGATACCAAATCCATCCAGGCAGACAGAATGAGCCGTAACAAAATGTTCACTGTGTTCTGAGGTTTGTCAAATCATCTGTTTGGGCATTTCAGGTTGTAAATCACATTCGTGGGGGTTGAGCTTTGACAACAACATCTTGGATATTGTCGTTCAAACCGGTAGAACGTGCAGTTTGCATAGAACAGAACCATTTTTGTCTTGTGTCTATTATTTTAGAGACACGTTAGGGATCGTTTAGCTGTCAGCTTCGCTGCCTTCGAAGAAAGCACGAGGGCTGGGATACTGTCAGGTTGCCCAAGTCTAGACACAGGAGAGGTCGAAGTGCAGATGTCGAGTTCGAACCACGGATTTTTTGGTCAATAAATTCGCGCTCCAACCACTTGGGCCATCTCTCCCCCATATTGGGAAGAAGTAACTAACTGAATTTCTCTGCCAACGGGAAAATTGGTGGGCTTACACAAGAGACCACTGATCCATTCACACACTGTTTAGAGATAATTGACAATCTGTCTTTAGGTGAATTGCATTAAGTTTATGTATTACAGAATCACACAATCCGACGAGCATTGTGTCTCAAGCATTCAAAACTGAGTACGATCCTCCGGGCCAGCTATTTTGTTGATATAAACAGTGGCGAATGTAAACACGACTTCCTTCGACGAGCACTACCAATTTCACCTGTTCAAATGTCTCGAAATTGACGGGTTTCACTCCACAGTTAGTTCAACCTCCTAAAACCAGATCTCAAAAATGGCTTCCTTTATTCCACAATGTTTCAACAGGCTGAGATTGTCATGCTGGTGGATAAATATTCGTGTTCTTTTTGAAAATCCAGGCTGAACGTTTGGGTTGATCAGTTTCTTAGGATTATTTATCATACACCGTCCCACCCAAGAATGTACGGATGTGGTACACAATCAATCGAGGCGCACAGTTCGATTCCGATCCTTCATCCTTGAATTTCAGCTGTCGGTATTCTCCTTCAACGATGAGGATATACATGTCGTTGATCTGTTCGGGTATGGTAACTGACGAACGGATTGGCAGCCACCTGTCACAGGTCGCCTTATCCTCTGGCTTATGTCGGTATAATAGACATATTAATGGTAACACCCCCTGTTTATCAAGATGATAGAGGAATCCGTTATTTGGACGTTTTGTCCACCTTTCTGTTAACTAAAAGCCCTTTTCTTAGCCGGACAAGTGCGATGGCTGAAACAACTCCCCACGGGGATTACAGTGTGGACTCAAAAAAGTCGTCCTCTTGTGTGATGATCTCACTAAAAATGAGGTTTCTTTTGAAAACTACAAACTGTGTTTTCAGCGTCATTTGATTTTCTAACGAAAACATTGAAGCTTATTAAACAAGACATACGTGAGCTGTCCATTACGGAATGAAAGGTTAAAACTCGTTGTTTGAGGATGTTCACCGTAAAGAGACAGACGCTGGGAGCGGTACGCTGTAGAGGGGGACTATTTATTCAACTATTGGCTTGATATCAATAACTTGCACCGAGTCTTTAAACGTCTGGAGAAAAACGGAATTACTCGGCATTCTACTCTTTCATCTGGGCCAAATATATTTTGTGGGCTCAAAATATCTTTCAACAGTTTTGATAAAATCGACACAAACGGAAATTCGAATTACGACTGTAGCGTTTATTTCCATGGCTATTCCAAGTACTTCTTTTTCAATTTTCAAGCTTGGAGCTTGACTTGTCACCAGTAATATCACATCGATTTTAAAAGCCGGAGATAAAATTAGCCATTCAGAGTTTGATTCACATGTGTTTTAACTCACAGAACGACCCCAAGCTGTTAAAACGAGATTTTCTTGTAACCTAGAGGTCCACAGGGAATCTGTGAGCCTACTCGCTGCTAGAGAGATACGGTCTCTGTTTCCGACCGAGTCCCTTTCGTATAAGATGATCAGTCAATTAAACTGACTTGGTGCACTGGTGATTTCACACTGCACGAGTAATCGAACTGTCACTCGTGATCGATTGTGCGCTCTTGAGAGGAAGCAACAGTGGTCACTCAAGGCGTGCCACTTAATTCGATTGTAGTTGGACAGCATGCGTAATTTTTGTGGTACAGATTATTGATTGTCTCTCCTTTAGTTGTTCGGGACAGCGTGTCAAAGCTCTGCATAAGTCAAACAGTTAGATGGACACCCAAAATAGACGCTCCAGGTGAATATTAGATGGTACTTGTCGCCGCTTTCAAACAGAAAAATTTAAAATTCTGAAAATATTGCCTATTGATCTGTTTTGTACATTGTGTAATCTTGCCTGTTCTTTGCGAATTCTGGAGTTTGCAAGATATTGTGACACCAGTGGATGAGAACGTGTTGATGAAATGGTCTGTTGACGTTCATTAACCAAAGTTTTTAATTTTATTGGCCAATCACATAACGATTGGACGATGAAGAAAGATGGACCATGTTTGGTTTGTCTAGACAAACATCGGCCACTAACTGAATACAACACGACTGGCACGCATGAAGGATGTGCTGTTTCCGAAAGATGCGTTAGGAATCGACCTTCACTTCAAATGTGTGGCCACTCGTCGTTTCATCGATCGTTTACGTAAGCCGTTCCAACGCTCTGCCTCACGTGATCAGGTGATGAGAAATTCCCACATTCTGAAGAGTTCTAAACCGCTTTACCAAGTAGTGAGTCGTAGTTTTTCAAAAGACAATGTACTCGTTAGTATTTCTGCACAGTTGCTCATGTAAACTGTCAACAAAGTGCATCCTCTGCATTTGACTGGGCTTATGCGAGTTTCCAGCAATGTGGTAAACGCAGAAAACACCGACAGAATATTGCCATAGTTCGTAAATTTAACACTAGCTAAAGTTGAGCTTCTTGACTATTTTCCTGTATTTTCTGTTCCAAGATCCAAACAGTTGCTTCCACTCTGGAGTAGGTTGGATTCCGTAGACACAGAACTTTTCCACAACACCATTTATTTTTTTGGTTGGAAACACGAAAGGGGAGAGATTGAATTCAGGTTGTAAAATCCTCTTTTTTGGGCTGTAAACTATTACAGTTACTGAGGTAAACTTTGGTAGCTATTACGGAAACGCCGACGTTTATTTCGTTGCTATTCATAACTTATGGTTGCTCCGTTCTTCACGGTTTTCCCGTCTCCTAAAAATTTTCATCCGAAATCTCGTGTTCATTTATGAAACAAGAACTACCCTTTGTCTTTGTAATGTACTACTCATAAGGTTGCTGAAAATCCGTCGACAGCCCACGACCGGTTTCGCCCTTTTTAGTGCTCATCAGGTAGGCGCAACCTTATGTTCTACTTGAAACCAAATTGCACGAAATTAGCGAATATACACTCATTTGCAAACTAATTCGGTTTGTCGAGAGACTCAACTGGAACATAGCTGAATCTCTCGTTTGTGATGTTCTCAGAACTACCCTATCCTGAGGTCGCCATATTTTCTTGTAAATTTGGAACTTTTTAATATTCAAGACAGTAAAGGATTAGCGTTTCAGAGAGGTTTGATAAGCACTTGGTCTAACAAACCTATCCGGAATGATGACGACCCAATCAGTCTCATACATCTTGCAATTGGCGGTAATTCGGAATACCTACCCAAGTTTGAACTTGGACGTAGTTGAGTCACATCGTTACGATTACCGTGCCCAGGAGGCACTAACCGTCTTTCTAGAGAAACGAGCAAACATCTGATCGGAATACACTTTGTCTGTCGTCGCTTGGAAGAAGTCCCTTGTATTTGGTAGAAGCCATCAGAAACGTGAGGCAGCCATTGTTCAGTTGGAGACGATATTCCGGTGGGATTCAGCCGAGTTTTTCGTTAAAACAAAATAAGTTTAAGCATATGAGTGTATTTCGCCTAATGTGAGTCTCGTTCAGTTAGCCTATGGACACCTACATTGACTTAGGTTGTCAGCTGTCACAAAGCTAAAACTGTTTCGTCCTGTGGTTTCCAAACACTATTACAATTCTCCAAGTTGTTATCGTCACTATTTTTTATCGGTCGAAATTCGTCCGTATCAGCATGGAAATATCTAGCTCCTCTTCCCGCGAGCTTAATTCGTAGGACCAGAGCTGTTGGTCGAATTCGGGCTGGAGATCATGTGACTGAACCCGGTAAGCCGCCTGCCTGTCAGTGTGTAAATAGAAGGCTGAATTAGGTCAGAGATTACGGATGTCAAGGGAACGCAGTTCGTTTTATCGCATAACCTGAAACTTCTGGTAGAGGACTGTGCTTATTGGTGTAATGCCCCTCGGAACCATGATCACTTTAAAATCTCGCTCAGCTGTAACACCCTTTCGGTGCTTAGCTGTCATGCCACCCGAAGGAAACACGAAGGCTGTGATACTGCTAGATCGCCCAATCCTAGACAGGAGAAGTCGAGATTCACGAACCACGGACCTTACGTTCCGTAAGCTGGCGCCGTAACCACTGAGTATCACTAGTCCCACCGTTTTGTCGTGAGCTGTACCTTCAAGCAATCCCATCATGACAAATGTACTCATTTGCACATCAACTGAGTTTTCACGGGAGACCGAGCCGAATCTCTCGTTTATGATATTCGTCAACTAAAGGTGATGAACAAAAGCCGCCTTACACTTCCGTTGGTACGATATTCGAAATATCGCAGTGTGTTTTCATGAGGGAGACTACTCACAAAGTCACTGAAAACTTTTCGACAGCCTGCGACTGGTTTCGCCCTCCTTGAAGCTCATCAGGTAGGCCGTTAACCTTATGTTCTATTTGAACCCAAATTGGGCATATCTCGACAAATGCACTCCCACAGTCCGATCATGATTTGGCAGACGAACTCTCTACATGTGTCTATGTACCAGTGAAAGGAAGAAGGCCTTCACTGCGAAGTTATTTATTAGGAAATGCCAGCTGACCGGTTACAGACCATTGGACAGGGAAGCAAAACTCCAATTTGCATCTTATTTACAAAAACTGGTCATCCATCTTCTCCTGAACGTGTCTTCTTGACCTTTCCTGGAGATTCATTGACTCCAATCGTTCCTCGCTCAAATCCAAGCAAATGTCACAAAGTGACTTCACGAATTCCACAACAGATCTCTCCTTTTCAAAAGACGCAGAGCGAAATTCCACGAACAACACATACTACTCGCGTGCCTCCCCATCAGTAGTATCACCGTTGCAATAGTATTCCCTGTCTATTAGATATTGCGTACACTGCCAGTGGTTGTTAACTATGATTGGAGAGTACACTCACCTGCATACCTATTCGGTTTTCACGGGTGAATTACCTGGAACGGAATCCAGTTGAATTTCTCGTTTATGACGGTCTGGAGCAACGGAATGTGCTGCACCAGGCCGCCTCGTGTTTCTTCTCGTTCGCAATGCATTGTATAGACGTAATACATTACTCATAAGGTTTCTGAAGACCCTTCGAGAACCCACGCCCCATTTTGCCCTTTTTGGGGCTCATCAGGTTGGTGCGATCCCCAAGTTCCCTTCCCATCAACCTTGTGTTCTACTTGAACTCGAATTGCACGAAATTCCACAAATGTATAATCGCTCGGCTGTAGTACCATTTCGGTGCCCGACTGTCATGCCATCAGAATGAAGCACGAGGGCTGGGATAGTGCCAGGCTGCCCAAGCCTAGACAGGGGAAGTCGAGAGGCATAGATCGGGTTCAAACCACGGAGCATCCGGTCAGTCGATTTACCTCTATCCGATGAACCCGAATATAAAAGACGAAACCGGTCGGGGGCGGTCGAACGACTTCACCAACCTTATAACGTCCATGTAATTAGACGGCTTCATATTGTTTTTCGGTCCCTCAACATGGACTAATTATGCCCAGCAGAGAGGATTTCTGTATCTGTCTATAGAATAAAGCCCAGTTAAGATAACTTGATGATCTCGGTACACTCATCTGAGTAGTGTCTCAAATAATATGTAGTTTGTGTAAAAATGGGGCAAGATGTCTCATTGGTTACTGAGTGAGTTTACTGACCGGAATGTCCGTGGTTCGAATCCGACCTCTGCCTCTCAACTCTCCCTGTCTAGGCAGTATCCCAGCCCTTGTGCTTCCGGTTCGTTCTTCGAAACGAACGGAACAGACAGACAGTAAATCTTGGCGTACTCATTCTACCAGAAATATTCGGTTGCCATTCGAAAAAGAAATGAGAACTACGGCCGGTTTAAAATACAGAGGGATGGTTTTCACTGCCAGTATGCAACACAAACCCATGAGCAATAGTTGGTAGAACCCACCGCGCCGACATAGGTGATGAACGTGGGAATTTTGCAACTGTCTGTTTAATATCTACTCACCAGTAGCCGCTGACCCCAAGCCCGAGTGGGGACAGACCTATATTTGTTAGATCTATGCATTAGCCGAAGGTCTCTGTTGGACACTTGAGGAAAAATCACAAAACACTTCCTGCTGCATCACAATCATGATAGCCAAAGAGTGTATTTGTGTGACTGATGACAAATTCCCAATTTCTTGTACTCTGTTTGCATAATTTATAACAACTTACGGTCACTTGTACGCATACCGTTGTGTTGCTGACGCGTTTTATTTTCTACCAACACGCCGTTTGACACCGAGGTTAGGACAAAGCAGCTCCCGGTGACATACTTTTGTTGTTCTATTAAGTACATTGGGAAAGAAATCCAACAACCGTACTCACTTGCTTTCAAAATCATACAGAGTGCTTATAATCAACCTCAGCCTCTCAGCGCTGGACGCATTGTTTGTTTTGTTTACATTCCGTGCACTTCTGACAGTTTCCCGATCGGCCGCGGTGTACTATCGGACTGGTAGCCTCATTAATCATTGACGATGCACGAGAGTTCTGAATAACATGTGAGTATTGGGAATCATCACCGGTGAATGTAATGAAACGGAGAGTTGCCTGAACCGGGGATGTGGACGACTTGTTAGCAAATCAATCTTAGCACGGCGTAATTCTTTGTACCAGTACAGTTTCTGCGTCCTTTCGTTATGAGCACGCGTGGCGGTGTGATTTAGACTGTTAGATGCCACTGGGGGCTTTGAAGCTTTTCTGTTATTGCCTTTGGCACCAATTAGTTGACCTTTCAATCAGGCGGGTTATAGCGCTGCTCTTCACGGAAACCGCATCACGTGGTCACACATATTGACTGATTGAGTATCACTCATCCTGTATTATTACTTTTCCTCTGAGCTACTTATGGATTGATGTTAATATGAAGAAATTTGGCAGTGATCAACTTTTTAATCCACTTTGTGGTTAGGCTCTTGTGCGTATGTTAGTGCTATTGCATTTTACTCGAAGTAATATCAGAAGGTGAAATAACACTAACAATAAACAATTATGTATAGCGGTTACCAGAGACACTAGTACAACTGAATAGTACACACACAAAAAATAGACTTATCGAGTTCTTCGTTTGATAAGTTGTAGTAGACGCAGCCGAGGTTTGTAGGACTCAGTGGAATTGAATGCGGGCCTTGACGGAGTGTGTTGGAATCTGGCCTGTATCTTGTCGTATAATCCAAAACGATATCTAGCCCAGACTTTTCCTGCACAGTGAGTCGTGCGTAGGTTTGAACTGACCCTGGTCAAGGCGCTGTGTGAAGTGACGAGCGTCGGCATCCTGCTGTCGTTGTTCCGCCTATATATATGATTACGTTGTGAATGAGGATGCGCTCGCGTTGTTTGTCCTAAGATAAGATTCCAATCTTCTCGATTAGGCATGAGGCGCATGTTCATGACATAATCTGGACAGGAATGAAACAGTGGGTGTGCACGTGTCGTTAAACAGATTATGTGAGTGGATGAAGGTAAACATTGATGAGATAGTAACCGGACTGTGAAGATAAACGTTGACGGGATGGTAACCAACACGTTCAACCAACGAAATATTCCTAAGCCCGCAGAAAAATCGGGATGGACCAATAGATGTGGCCAAATAAATGATGCCGTCGAGTTTTTTTCGTCACTGAACTGGGTCACTTTGATGAAGATTATGCGGAAATCTTGTTCAGAAGTGCTGTTAAAACACATCATCCTGCAAGCCCTGTTCTATCGTGATTCCTGTTAATAAACTTTGAAACTTGTTGAAAGTGCTTTGGGAGACCCAGCTGAGTAGTAGAGTATGGTCTCCCGTTTATGATGGTCCCACGTTACTGTGCTAATGCGTACGGTCCGTGACTCGGTGAAAGTTTTTCAGCAACTTTATGAGTAGAACCTTTTTCTTTTTGAAAGGTGGCTCCCCCCACCCGGCTTGCAGGTCTCAGTTTGAGGACCCTATGAAAATCTTTACATAAAAAACACATTCTTTACTTTTTTGAAACCCGGGGGAATTTATTTCTGTGTGTGCACGCTTACTCTTACAGTTGCTCCCCGCACCAACATGAGCGGATGTCATTTGCACCTTCGTTTGAGGCCCTCCCTGAATCAGGTTCTGCAGCGCCCGGTAGACGAACAGACGGAGGGGATAATTTGGCAAGACGGCAATCCTTCCTTTACCATACGGAAACACTTATTGACCCGCCTGGAACTAGAACGGAGCGCTCCGGGCCAACGCTAGAAAGGTACGTGAAATGGAAGGTATTCCCCTTGTCACAGTAGATGGTCGAGAATTGCGATTCTACGAACTTTAGTTACCGGTTTTTTTTCTCAAACACGCTAATTTGCTTTTGACGGGTGACTCAAATGAATTCAGCTGAATCTCCTGTTTATGATGGTCTTATTCGGTTGAATGTACTGTGCAAGGCTGTTTTATGTTTGAGTTGTTCGGATGTAACATACTACTCACGAAGTTGCTGTCAAAGCGTTTTCGGTAACCTTACGACTTGTGTGATACGTCTATACTGGTTTTGTTGTTTGACTGAGCGGCAGTTTCCCGTTTCAACCGACATGTTTAGCTGCTGCGTAGAAGAGTTTCTTCGTGGCACTGCCGACGACATTCCACACTTTTGCCGATGAGTAGGCGAAAGGCTAGTCTGTTTTTTGCTTTAAATGAACGTTTGTCTGCAGAGGCAGATGAATCTGTCCGGGCTTCATGCAAACACAGCGATGGTTCTTTAAGATGCGGGATATTTTTCTTGATGTTGTTTTAGCCAATCTTGGTTCGTTAAGCTTGGTGCACGCGACGGCATATGAGTAGATCAAATTTCCGGTCTTCTCAGCTCAGTTTGGGGGCAAGCTTTCCAGGAAACTCTCGGTAGACTTGTCGAGCTTCTCAGTTATAGGATGGAGTGGTTTTTTTTTAATAAAAAAATGTGTACATCACTAAACATCATTCTCTCAATTTTCTGCTCTGGACAAAACTGAAGAGGAGACAGCCCCTACGTCACACCCTTTGCTCAAGTCCTTTCGATACTCAAACGTGCTCACACAATTCTGGCCCACTACAGTAAACAGTAAGTTTCATGTGCCATTGTTTTGAGATCGCTGATCACCCATTTTATTAATGATCCATGATCTTATTGGATATTTCCGTGTTTAAAATAGGAAGTCGTCTCAGCAGGGTTGCCTCCAAGTTGAACCAATATTGTCTCACACTAGAGTTATTTTCAGTATATCCCTTAGCTTTGCGAAATCGCCCTGATTTCTGATTGTCTGACCAAAACAAGACTGAGGAAAACAAACCAGAAATTTGTTAGAATTAATTAATTAATTAAGTAAGTAAGTAATTAAACAAATAATCGATTGAGCGCAACAGTCAAAATTGTCCTTATTTTTCAAACGGAGTGGGCTGGCTTACCTCATGGGTTTTCAGTAGGACCGAATTTCCAAGCATTGTGAAAGAAGTTGACATTTAATCAGTAGTATCGAGGACACAAAACTCAGAAATGTGCAAAGCTCACGATTCCACGATAAATGTGATAGCTGGAGCCTTATCACTGTTGGGCCAAACACTCGTTTAAACCATTTGAAATATCTTTTTTGGAATTCACGTGTTAAACGACTTAGAACTAAAATGTTTCAACGACAAGCCATCTTTTTCTCTGATTCTGTTGCAGTCCCTTCACAACTTTTCTTAAAAATATGCTCTTACTCTGGTTACCTCCTGTGAACTTTCGTTCTATCTATGAAACGATAAATTGCCTGAATGTATGAATGTGGCGAACAGACTTGCGGTCATGTCACAGCATGCATTCCTCACCTTGTCCAAGAAGAGGGACCTCTTCCTACCGTCACAGTCCACAACCGAAACCCCCCGCGATATTTCAGTGGGATTCTCCATATCTGAAGAGATCCTTCCCTTGGAGACTCCGCGAGTTTGTTACTTAGGGGGAAATTCTCTTGGAAGAATATAACCCGTCATGAAAAATGCAACACACGCAACGATGAACACTGTAGTCTGTGAGGCACTAGACGATGCTAACGGTGCTTCGAAGCCGTCCGGAGCGTGTGTTATCTTCGACGAACACACACATCTTCATGTCAGTTTGATTTTTTTCACGGGAGGCTCACCTGAATCCCAGATAAATCTCTCGTTTATAATGTTCTTCCCCAACAGAATGTTCTGCTCCAGGCCGCCTTATCTTTTGGCTGGTGCGATAGTGGAGATGTTGCAATACGTTTTATGAAAGTAATACACTACTTATAAGGTTGCTGAAAACTCTTTGTCATTGTTACTTGGTTTATGTTGTTACTCGGAGTGAAAAATCATCCAGAAGTCTGTACTAGACAGATATCGTTGCTTTTGATAACGCTGGGGCATTATTTCACATTGCAGTGACCCCCCTTCTTTTTCTAATACTACTTCCTTGCGACAGCTGCTCGCCGTAGCTATTCACGGAGACGTACACACGTCCCTAACCCTAACCAGATTTCCGGTCTCCCCCTAGTCTGTCATTGTGTACCGAGACTAGAGAAAAGGAAGTTAAACCTTTTGTTAAAAATTTCTTGCCCTTGATAGAGAAAAACAATAGATGTTGTGAGTTTCAAAATTTAGAACACCGCAACATTTTTACTCAGTTAATAAATCTGGACTGAATAGCGGTACCGGTGGGATGGGCGTGGTCTGTGAGACTTGGAGAGACACTTATCCGGCCTGGACGAGCTCACATGCACGACTCTGTCGTGTCCTGCCTGCACTTCGTTTGGGCTTTCGTAGTCCTAAACACAATGGAAGCCGGAGACAGCTTGTGTGCCGTACTGGAGAACATCAATCTGCTATTGATTACGAGGGATTTCATTGGCCTCCTCATGCTTGTGAGCTCAAAAGTCAACTTTCCTGTTTGATGTGAAGAAAGAGGTATGGATGAGAAGAACCAACAAATAACGTTGACATTAGTTCAGTTAGTTAGTTAGTTAGTTCATTAGTTAATTTACGACCGAAGAGAGGCTCGAATTAGTTTTTACGGTGGCGAATGACCGTGATGCTTGAAGAAGTAACATTATCGATTTGTTATTGGAAACGCGTGCAGTGTTCGTTTTTGCACTGGTTCTCAAACGCCACACGCTTTTTGCAGAAAAGTTGACAGTTTTCAAACCATTTAACAGAATAGGGCTCATGGACTCTTAAGTCTTTCTATGCATACGCAGGGGCGCGAATTTACTACCGGAAGGTTTCGTATTTCGAATCTGATCTCTTGACCGGAAGGTTCGTAGTTCGAATCCGATCTCTGCTCCTCAACTTCCCTTGTGTAGGCTTGGGCAATCCGGTAGTATCCCAGCCCTCCTATGAGTGGCATGGCATCTAGGCATTGAAAAGTTGTTACAGCTGGACGATTATGCTCACGAACAATAATTTCACCGAAAAAAAACAACGATGAATCGATACTCAAACAAGATGTCAGCGTGAAAGTAGTTTCCTAGCGGGAAGATAGGTAACCGACATGTGGGTAGTGAATTGAATCCCTTGGACTGAGTTAACTTGATGATGAGTTTTCATGCGAGTACAGCAGATCAGACCTTCGAACCCTGGTTCTTCTTCTCAAATTAATCTAATGCTTGTCAACGTTGACGAGGATGCCTTTGGGATTATTGCACCGTTGGTGGGAAATCACGAGGGCTGAAATATGTCCAAGAACAGACAGGAACAGTGTGACCTGTTGAAAGCAACCCCCCCCCTCTGTTCAGCTAGCTACCACCCTACCCCTCAGATTTTGCACTGCTCGTGCCTGCCATGGATACCTCTTTTTGGTGAATTGTGGCAATTTTGTTGGTTTCATCACTTCAGGGTTATGCGTGGCCAACTTGGGCTAGTTGCCTGAATCTGAAGGAAGCATTCTCCAGGAAAGGTATCTTTTTTATTCTATTGTTCCTGGAAATCGAAATGAGCACAGCTCCAGAATAGAGGAGAATACTGAAGTGAAGGAGGATTCTTTCGGTGTAATATGAACAAAATTCAAGATGGTTTTTTTCGTAATAACCAAGCCTTCCCTTATTTCCTACATCCTGCTCCAGAGATTTGCATCCCCGGCGCTGGTGTCTCGTACAGGGTTCCTTCAGTTTCTCCCAGGTTACAGTAAAAAAACGGTGGGCAAGTGTGCAGCTGAATCCGAAAAGCTCAAGCTTTGCAGGCGTTAATTCCCTTTCTTGAGTTGATTAGGAAATCATAGGTGGATTGGGCAAATAAATATGAGGCTTGCGGTTCATCAAAGACTACTGTACGTGAACGGTATGCGCATATCGAATGACGAGTCATTCCATGTGGGCCCACCGCGGTCGTTACGCTTCAGGTAGCCTGTTTTAGTAACCCACGATCGCCACAATGTTCAATTCTGTTTACGACCACTTGCAATAAACTGTCAGATGGCTAGGAGAATGCTTCTAACTGAATTATCCGGTCACCAAACATAAACTTCTTGTTCATAAGGGTATAGAATGAACTTAAATATCCACAGACTCCCGATGGCCCTGTCTAACCACCTCTCAGCTTGAGAGCTGAGGACACCAAGTTGTCCAGTCTGACCGTCTGCTTAGTGAAGCCCCTGTAGCCGCCTGGTTCGTTTCCAATACTGTTGTGTTGTGCGGTGGCCGAGCTATTGGGTTACGCCCGCACTGAGCCTGCCAGACTACGCGATAGGGAGAAGATAGAGAACTGGGCACACGGCTGTATTGCCAGGACAAAACATACAGAGCGTCTGCGTAAATATATAGGATGACTACTTGGCCAAATATGGTCGTTCACTTGTTCGCTTTGTACAGCCAACGGTGGTGGTCCGGTTGTGAACACTCTCAGGCCCACTACGCTGGTCGTGTGTTGCTAAGACGTGTTTGGTGAGAGCCGCCGACTCACCTACTTTCCGGACGTGTCGAACCAATGGTGACCTTGGGGATGCATCACTCTCTGCACATGTGCTTTTTCTTCTGTCTGGGCGCGCCCTGACAAATACTTATCAACTCTACGCCAATTCTCCTGTTGTACAGACAGCCCTAGTGGGCTACAGCGCGCGCAACAGACCAGTCACCCCGTGCACTCTCTTGTATGGCACGGAAGACATGCTGTCTTAGTTTTCGGACAAACTTTCCATGCACCTTTCCGCTATAAATCTTCCACTTGAAAATACAACAGCGGCAGCATGTGAACCTGAATGACGCCACGTACCAGGCATGCAGCTGTTCATGATAGGTGAAAAATCGTTTGTTCCGAGGCATTTGTGCTTAGCCCACCATCTGGCCCCGGACATTTGCGTCGAATCATCACTGGAGGCTACTCTCCACTTGACCGAAAAATCTACTCACGAGTAGTAAACTGAAAATATCGTATCGTTACTAATAGTAGTAATATTACTTTATCACTGTTCCACACATGTTAGTAAAGTGTAACTCATTAGGATGAAGTCTGTAATTCTGAAAGAGAGAACTCACCTACCTGGGAATTTCGATTGTTCTCCGGCTAGCTCCGCGAATCGTGCATTATATGGCGAAGACATTTCTCATTTTAGCTTCCAGTTGTCTCAATCCTTCGCCTTATCTCACGAAGGCGTACACCGGAACACGTATCGGTAACAGACCGATGACCGTTTCCGCTGCTCTGTCATCAGGCGTTCACCGTATATGCCGATTTCGCCGCTTGAAGCTCATGCCATCAAAGGGACTGGATAGCCATTAGTGAAGTTATTCATCTATTCAACCAACGAATCAGTTCACTAACTGGTAAAAATGGATAAATGGACAGTGGAACAGGAATGACCAGGTACAGACGTAACACACCTATTCATAAGGTTGCTGAAAATCACTCGAAAGCCCACGACCGGTTTCGCCCTTTTTGGGTCTATATATATATGTTACCATGATATCGCTCAGCCGTAACACCCTTCTGGTGCCTGGCTGCCATGCTACCCGAAGGGAGCATGAGGGCTGGGATACTGCCAGGTTGCCCAAGCCTAGATAGGGGAATTCGAGAGGCAGAGTTCGGGTTCCAACCACGGACCTTCCGGTCAGTAAATTCGCCCTCTAACCACTTAAGCCATCTCGCCCGTCCCATCAAGTAGACGCAGTCCCCGAGTTTCCGTTAACCTTATGTTCTACTGGTACCCAAATTGCACGAAATTAGCGAACTACACTCACTTTGCACTCATTTCGCTAGGAATGATTATAGTCACAGTCTCCTATGCTGTTGGCGGTACCTAGTTGCTGCATCTATTTGGTAGCGAAAGAACTAATTCGGATCCAGTTCTGTCATCTGAAGCTAGCCAGCCTTGCCAATGAGTGCTGTATTCGGGGTAGTGGTTTAATTAGGCATTTCATTACAGATATGTCACAAATAGCAAGGTGATTGTCATGGAAACGAACAAGTGGATGACAGAGGCGGAGCTGTACCGAACTGACACCACAGACAGCGGAGCAGCCGGAAAACAGACCTGACAGTAAGATTATGGGGGACGCTGTGATGACGCAGTGGAAGTTTTTTCGCCATCTGGCCATACTCAGTTCAGTTGCACGGCAACCAGCCCATCGCACCATACACCCTTGCATCACTTTGGGTCAAACCTCAATGTCTGACAGTGAAAGGAAGAAGGCACACACTGCGGAGTCGCTTATTAGAAAATGCCAACTGAACAGTTAGGGGCTATTGGACAGGGAAGCAAAACTCTCATATGCATCTCGTTTACAAAAACTGAATATCCATCTTATCCTTGAACGCCTCCTCCTGAACTTTCCTTGATATTCATTGACTGTTGTTCAAGTGCAAGCAAATGCGACTCCAGTAATTCCGTAATAGATCTCACTTTTCAAGCGAGCGAAGCGGATTTACGAGGAAATATACTACTCGCATGCCCCCTATCAGTAGTATCACCCATACAGTTCAGCTTCATGACAACCAGCCCATCGCATTATACACCCTTAAATCACTTTGGGTCAAAACCTAATGTCTGACAGTAATTTTTAAGCTGCGTCGGTGGTTTTTCCATTCACTCATCGGCTCAGAAAACATACCAACACATGTACTACTCTGGAAAAAAGGGAGAGTTTCACACACTGGCTCCAGCACAGGCCAAACCGCTTCTTACGTTGCTGAGACACAGGCACCCACTACTTATCTGTCAACAGTGTCATACTAGGCTAGGTGGCAGGTAGTTGGGGAGTTGGGGCAAAAAAAAACGAAAAAAGCATGGGAAATCTCGGGTTGAATCCCAAACAAATCGGCTCAAGCGACAGTATCACAGCATTTATCTCAGTTGAAATATTGAGTCTCGATTTCCGCACTGAGCGAAAGCGATCAACCTGCCAGCCTAAGAGACCATTGACTTAAACAGTTTTTTCGTATTTTGTTTCGCGCACAACGTATTCATTTTCTTTGATTTCTTGTAAATACCACTTTCGGTGACCATGATCAACGAAGCCGGACAAGTTTACGGAATCACGGCGAGGTGACCTACTACTCATGAGTAGCAACATACACAGGAATTTGACTGAGCTGGCCAGTTTTTTTACAAACGTTTTATCACCAGTCGAAGTGGCATCATTAGTGAGTAGTGAATGAGAATTCACTGATTTTGATGACATGACCTTGAAACCAAATTGCCTGGCTCAGTGAACAAACCAGAGGACATCATTTTCAGCCTGAGCCACTTGTGATTCGCCTCAATTTCGCACATCGAAATTCGCAAATTATTGCTCGTTTTCACCAACTGTCGCTCTGCCCTGCTGAATATAAAGCATATATGATTTCTTCAACTATTTCTCACGTGAAATTTTGTCATAGTGACGCCTCAGGTGATCAATCAAACTCAACGGAACGTCCGAGTCACTTTAACGCGCAATGTCTGGCTGAAAACATGTCACTGTGCAGCGCTTTTCTGTGTGATAATAGAAAACATGTCACTGTGCAGCGCTTTTCTGTGATAGTAGGCTGGCAGAGTGCAGCAGGCAACAAACCGGCGCCCCGTCGGCAGTGACTGGAGGAAACGCACACAAAGCTGACAGACAGTGACATATTTCATCTCACTGCTGTCAGTGCGTGTCGTCGCCCGCTCCACCATGCATCGGATGGTGCGACATTTCCTTTGACTGACACATTTTTCTTTCTTCCGGTTCACCAAGGTGGACTTTTTCCGGCCCAATACCGATGACACGCAGGCAGGCAGGCAGGCAGGCAGGCAGGCAGGCAGGCAGAAAGAAAGAAAGAAAGAAAGAAAGAAGCAAGAGAAGGAAACGGGGCATTCTAGGTTTGGGGTGGGGGGTGGGTTTGGGCGTTCACCTTGTAGGTGTGCAGGGACTGTGAATTAGCCTTCCCATTTAGGTGTCTGATTCTCGCGCTCAGTGCTCTGTGTTCCTGAGGTAAAATCGATTAAAAAATTGTTTATCACATTGACCTGTTTGTAAGCCATACATCTAATGGAATTCGAATGGACAGTGAGCCTCCTTGGTGTTTTAAACTACGACAATGCAGCAAGTATGCTTTTTTCACAGAAGGTTACGTGGGGTTCAGCAAACTACAGCTGAAAGTCTTTTTACTGCTGTTGGGCAGAGCATGTATTTTGAACTCGAAATAACAGGATCAATGAAGGTATGGTTAGGGGGGACAAGCTATCCACAGGCCCAAATGGTTGTTCTTTTTAAATCGGCCTGTAGGTGGGAAGTGAGCGCACCTTTTGGTTTGCGCTTTGTAGACTGGGACATATCATCTCAGGATAAGGGTTTTTTACGGACTGGGCCCTCTCTACAAAGGAATTCTTCAGATTGACTGCTATGCCTTGACTCGATAATCAATAAGCCCGCTTCTAGACGTGGAGGAAACCACTAGTTCGCGAACTACAATCATTTAAGGACTAATCTGGTTCCAACGGAAAATCGACTGAATCCCAGCTGAATCTCTCGTTTATGGCATTCTTCATCATTTGGATGTACTGCACAAAAACCGTCTGGTGCTGGTACGACACTCTAGATGATGCAATGTATTTTTAGGGAACATACTACTTGCAAGGTTGCTGAAAACTCTCAGACATTTCTTAGTTGGTCTCCTTCTATTTAGATCTCATCAGGCAGGCCTCATCTCGGAGTTCCCGAATCGAAGCTCCGACTGGATTCAGCTGTCTTCCATTAAGACCAGATGAGTCTATAATTCAACGTATTTCGCGAATTCGGATCAGCTGGGTTACAAATCGAATATAAGATTGACGAAAACTCAGGGACCTCAACTGCTCGATGAGTCTAAGGAACAGCGTAACAGGTCGTGAGCTTTACAAGAATTTTTGGCAACCTTATGAGTAGTTTCCTTTATGAAAATGTACTGCGATATCTCGAATATCGTGCCAACTGAAACATAAGGTGGCCCGTGTGCACCACATTCAGCTGTAGAATATCATAAACAAGAGATTCAGTTGAGTTTCTGGTGAAAACCAAATTGCTTTGCAAATGAGTGAATTTCTCGAAATCTGGGCTCATGTAGAACACACAACTGACGGAAACTCGGGGACTTTGCCTACCTGATGGGTCCCAAGAAGGTTGAAGCCTATCGTGGGTTGCCGAGACAATTTCAGCAACCTTGTGAGTAGTACATCACTTTAAAAAAGTTGGTTCTTTATTCATGATTACCATTCTTGCTTCACTAGGCCACATGGTACTGTAGCCTTTGATCTTATAATTCAAATCCACGTGATTTTTAACGTTGAGCATCGCTCTGGGACCAACAGATAAATGATCACATCATGTATCATGGTGTAGCCATAGTACAGCCGGAATACACCAATCATAGTGCACAAGCACAACCATCAAAAGTAGAAAGACTTGTGAATAATGAACGATTTTGAGAAAGTCCCATTCACATGAGACTGCTGATTCCAAATAAATCATTGTTCGGGGGGCATAACCGGTTTCGGAAGGATACAAGCGCGGGGTCGAGCTGAGTTTCAGTCAAAGGCTTCGCTATAATCATCTCCATTCGCTAATGGGCGTCTCGTACATCAGGTGGTGCGACATTCGAAATGTTGCATTGTATTTTCTTGATGGAACGATCTACTCACAAGGTTGCTGAAATCTCTGACGTCCCACGACCGAGCACTTGTCAGGCAGGCGCACTCGAATATCCCGCTAACACCATCTCCGTCTGCTAATTTGGTGTTCTAGTACAAAATCGGATGAGTTGAAATTCGCGGACGTATTGAGCATCAAATCGATTGAAGCAACAGCTTCATCGATCGTATGAAATAAGTGGTTTACTCAGTCGCATGGCTATTGTAAAGTGTGTTTGAAGCGAGAACTCTAAGCTTTTTAAAGTGGTGATGAAGTGAAGAAGACGACTGGTGTTGGCTTGGATAGCTTCGTAAATCAGGGAAAGTTATACGCAATTAGATTTCTCGTCCCACGGTGTCCTGATACAAAAACCAACTCCGCTTTTACTATTTCAACCCTTCAGAAAAATCTTGCACAGTCCATGACTAGTTTCCCCTTGTCGGGGCTAATCAGCAACCTTACGAGTAGTATGTCATGTCTGTACAATGCATTCCGGTATCTAGAATGTCGTACCAAATAGAAAAAACATGAAGCGGCCCGGTGCAGCACATTCGATTGCTTCAAAACATCATAAACGAGGGATTGAGCTGGATTGCGTTCCAGGTGAGTGACTCGTGTAAACCGAATGAGTGTGTGAATCGAATCTGATCGTCCTCATTCCTCGTGGGGCTGAGCAAAAATTCGACGCAGGTATCTCCATTGGCGAAGTATTTTACGTACAATAGCCGCATCTTTTATCGTCATATACGTTTTTCCCATCAACCCGGATTTCATTTCACAGTTGCTTGTGGCATGGCCTCTCTGGTGAGTTCAGGTGGCGATAAATTTAAACATTTAGGCCAATACAGCTCGTGTTCTTGTGGCTTGCCAAAAAGAAAAAAGAAACAAGCAATCAGGCTGAAGCAAGGAAACTACCAAGAATAGAAGACGCCGTCACAACCAAACAGATCCAAAGAAGGAAGACCACAAAGAAACACAAACCAGGAACGGACCAACTGCAAACAGACCTGAAACACCCCAAGGCAGCCATCCAACAAACCAATGAAATAAGAGGCATACAGACCACCACGCAGCAAAAAATCGCGGTCGGTCCCACAATAGTGCAACAGAAGGTAGATACCAAATAGCTAATCACATAACAGGATATTAGATACTCTACAAAAATTACATAAACGCAGCCAGGCACGATGGAATCACCCACTCAACTGCACGCTGACGATGTCTCCTCGACTGGGGACGAAACGTTTGCAAGTCAATTGCCAAGCCCGGCGAACAGATCAACTGCCATCCGATCAACCACCAGTAAACACACCCGAGTCGCCTATATTTCGGCAAACTGACATTTCCGAATCATCCCGAACGTGTGGGATCTGAAAACTCGTTGAAATCTGGTATGATCTCAACTTGCTGAATCAGTGAACTAACTAGATTGAGAAATATTCCGGATTCTGGACGACAGACCACGCTTTATTGCCAACTAATTGTATATGTAGGTGGTGGGACGACCAAAGCGGAAACATAGTTTCAACCCAATCAACAAAGTCTTTATGACAGCTTCATGCTGGGCACCACAGGGTACCAAACCGAACAGGCGGCTACTTCGACGAGGCACGTACGAGCACTGGCAGAATGACAAAGCAATTCATATCAGTCCTATGGACTCACTCCATGATCTGAGCTGGGAATAGCCTAGTGGTTAAGACGGCAGTCGCCTAGTTCGAACCCAGGCCTGTTACCTCGATCGCTTTCGTCTAAGTATGGGCAACCTGGCACTATCTCAGGTTAGTCGTGCTTCCTTCGTTAGGCGTGGTAGCTACGCGCCAAAATGGTGGCACAGCTGAATAATTTTCAGTATGTCGGTAGTTCTTGATGATATGCGGGAGAGAGTGACGTTCTATGGCTTAGTTTCGGGGCGAATATCTTCGAATATGAAGCAGTTTTTGTGGGTTGTGGGTTTTTATAACGCAGGTAAGGACACCACGCTCATGGAAGAGGCAACTTCGATATTCCCCACATACCCTCATCCAGCTCTGCACTTCTGTCCGAAACGTGACTGATCAGATGAATTCGCGGAACAAATCCGAAGTTCAGTTCGGTCGATGTTTTTTACAGGACAACGAGTTTGTTTTTAGTTCTTCCAAAGAATACCTCCATCAAGTCAGTGTTTTGTGCGCCTCAACCAGAGTGGATGGGTGGGGGGTGGAAAGACACGCGCACAAGTTTTGTCCAACGATAATGGGGTGTGACTGATATCATCTTTGACTGAACCGAAAACAATTCATCCAACCTGAAGACGTGCGTGTGGTGTTGTGTGTTTACGACTCTGGATGGTTGCAATTTGGTTGCACTCAAGCAGATGGTAGGCAATCGAAATTCGCGCTTCGAAACCGTGCGATTTATCCGGGCGCTCGCAATAAAAGGAGTGGAATGTGACCATTTTCCAAACCAGAACGCGTCCCCCTCCCCTAAAGTGAGTTGTACCGATTTAGGCACATCCGGCTTTTTTGGCAAGACGCTCGCATATTTGTCAAAGCCCAACACTGCCGAAGATATACCCCGCTTTTGAACTCTGATACGGGGAACCCCGCGAGTGATAATGAATACAAATATATTGAATATATATCGATCGTTTTGGCTGATTACCCATATCCGCCAGCCCCCCCCCCAAATAGTAGTAAAGGCGCATAATCCCAATTTGATAAAAAGCTTTGATCATGGTGGCAAAGGGTGATCACCAAGCTGAGGTCACAGTCTGACTAGCCACTGGCTTATACTATCTGAACGTCTTGTTCAGATGGGCAGCTTTCGTTAAAGATGACGCGACGAACCGTGACAAGTAATACACATACTACTTATAAAGCCTGGAAAGCGGGCTTTCGGAGTTCAAATTCAGGTGGAATAATCAGTCGCTGTGAATAAAAGTGAACTGTAAACACTGCCATTTTATGTTGTCTGGCATGGTAGCTATGATGAATTAGAATTAAAAATTTTCATTCGAAATCAACACTGAATACAAAAACGTTATGGTTGGAGATACAAAATTGTTTACTATGATTCATCTGTAGAGAAGATTTCACGTAAAAATGAAAATTTATGTCTCTCCTTGTAGAAAAACGCACTCAGCTGTAGCACCCTTTCGGTGCCTAGCTGCTATGCCACCCGAAGAGAGCACGAGGGCTGGGGTACTGCCAGGTTGCCCAAGTTTAGACGGGGGAAGTCGAGATGCAGAGGTTGGGTTCGAGCCATGGACCTTCCGTTCATTGACTTCGTGCTCTAACCACTGAGCCACCTCACCCCGTCTCTTCTTGGAGAAACTGATATCTCTTGATTGGATCTTCTTACATTAAGTAATGGTTGGTAGGGATCCTTGTTGTGATCACAATTCAGAAGAATCTTTTGTGGTGGGCTTGCGGAGAATAGTGTAGTTGATAGTATAGTTTACACGGATTGACTGACAAAGCCTATTGAGAGGATAGCCAAGAACGAACTAAAATCATACCAGTTTACTTTAACTCGCCTTTCACGATTGGTACGTGTCAACGTATTACGTTTCTTTAGAAAACAGCCAGTCAATGTTTTTAGATTTTCTATCTCCGATTCATGATATTCTTCTAATTACTCACTCCACAGAGTTGACAAGCTCAAACACGGCAGTAGTAGAGAAGAACTAATCGAGGAAGGCGTAGATGTCCACCAAACTGAGATGGAGGATCATTCAAGTGAGTTGTGAATTCATGTGGAGTTGGATACGAGACAAGGACACACAGACCTCGTTACAACTAAATGACGGAAGTGTGTGTGTGTGTGTGTGTGTCAGTGATGAATCTCAAGGGGTTAACAGAGTGCTAATAAGCACTTCGTCTTGCCAACTCCGTGAGCGATGCGGAATCCACTACGCATTCAGCGAAGCCCGGCAATCATGGTGCATCTCGAACAGAGCTTCCACGAAAGCACTTTAAGGAACCCGAGCACTCAGGGCAACTAGCACTCTAAAGTGGCATGAAAACCGGATGTGGATAGAAAATTACACGAGGTGTGACCCAAACAGTGACAGTTCTATGATTGTGGCGACATCGAGTTCAAACCTCGGCTGGGAGGCTCTCACTGGAAGAGTAATAAAGTAGAGTTGACACACAGAGTGAAGAGAGAGAGAGAGAGAACTGATCTCCACAGGAATGCTCCTGCTGGCTGGCTATCTACTGGCAGTTGATCTGTTCACCAAACCTGTCCAAGTGATTCGGCATGCGCCAAGTGCCGTGTGCACACACCCTTAAAACCGGGGAAATGACTGAATGGTAGACAAAACCGGACAGTTTTTGGAAACCATCGACATGTGATAACGAGAAGTCATTTTAGGACAGCAAGCAGTAAAATATATGCTACTATGGTAAAGTGGACGAAAGCCCACTCCGTCTTTTCTGCCTGACCGATCTCAAACTACTAGAAATGACAGGAAATCGACTGATATAAGTGCGGGAGAATTCCTGTAACAATCGATTTGTGTACGGCCCTGACTGATTCATTAGAGCTGCGAGTCTCACACCTTTCAGCTGACCGCTCCTGTCCGTTTTCTCTTTATATAAGACGCAGTTGAGCCGCTCGTACTTTAGTACCACTCAAAAGCGATTCTCTCCACTTTGGAAATGCACATCAGTGCCCCTCGCCGCCTTGCTCCCACCGAAAAACGCACAACCTCAGGGGAGATCCAATACATCCAGTGGTCTCGGGGAGTAGGTGCGTAACAAAAATTGGAACAGGTTTGGTCCATTACCACTAATCTGTAAATGGTACGTGTGCAGTATTCAAATTTAGAAACGAAAATATCTACTTTGAAATTCATGGACAAGCTTTTTGACTGCCTCACAACCGTTCTCCATCACGAAAGCGTTTTGATGTTATGTTTACCCTTTTTTTCAGGACAGCGTCCACTCCTTTTTCTCAATTTCCTGTGCATTTTGGAACAGAGTTCTTAGTTTGGCATTTTTTTTAAAGTTAAAACGCAGCGTAGTGGAATGAGATATTGTAATCTGACGTTTCGGTTGTCGTGGTCAGCATTTTTCAAGGATTTTCACAATCAACCGAATGCGAGTCAAATGCAGCGTCATTTGGGTCCAATGTCCTGTCTTCTGATTGGTGTATCCGTGTGACCAGTTGGCAGTCAGACGCGGCCAACGTGCGTGGGTGTGCATTAGCTCTGTGTGCGTGTGTGCGTGGTTGTGTGTGTACTTTGATTTTCATTCGAAATCAACATCAAATACAAAAACTTTATGGTTGGAGAGAGAAAATTGTTTACGATGATTCATTTGAAGAAGTGAGGTCAAGAAAAATTGGAGATTTGTCTCTCCTGAGAGAAGCTGACATCTCTTGATTGGGCCTTCTCGCACTAAATAATGATCGACAGGGACCCCTGCTGTGACCACTATTCAAAGACTTTTCTTTTGGTGGGATTACGGAGAGCCCAAGAACGAACTGTGATCATACCAGTTCACGTTAAATCGCCTTCCGTGATTCGTGCATGTCAATGAGTCAAATGCAGCATCATTTAGGTCCACTGTCATGTCCTCTGATTGGTGTGTTCCTGTGGCCAGGTGGCAGTCACACGTGGCCAACGTGCGTGGGTGTGTGTTACCCCTATGTGCGTTACGCGTGATTGTGTGTACCTTGATTAGGTGCGTCTCCATTTGTTGCTGTACTGGCTGTGATGCGTCATTGAAGTACACGCACGCACGCACACAACGAACACAGCTAATAGACACGGGGCCCATTAGCCGCACAATGCTCTTAGATGCAAAATCTTTACGAATGTAGTAAAACTTTTTGCGCCAAAATGTTGCATTTTGTTGCGCAAGTGCTCAAACCAAAAACCATCCTAATCCACTGAAGCAATCATACCTCTGGCGGAAAAATCTGGTGGAATAATTTCCCAGCATCGCTGGGACCCCGAAATACCTAAATGGGGCTCAAAAGTTTGGCCTGGTACTCTGAACCCAATCGCCCGATTGCTTTAGTCCATCAGGGACACGTCATAGCTTTCGAAAATTCAGTTCCATCGTGCGAATGCTGAGCGCCAATAGACACTCATCACACATGCTCATCTGATATGACGGCCAACTGACCACAGGAACACACGATAGTGGACTCAAACGGCGCTGCATTTGACTGGTATCCAGAAATCCTTGAAATGTCTGACTACGGCAACCGAAACGTCGGATAACGCTGTTCTGACTTTAAACGATTCCACAGTAGCATTATCCGAGCCAAATTTTGCCCTCAACTTCTAGAGCTCTTACTTAGTTGTCGTTCTTTCCTACACTCCTGGACTACTCCCGGTTGACTGGTAGGCAAAACCACGGAGGTCTTATCAGAGCCAAATTAGGCAAAGGATTAGCATGGATTACCAAAGATATGAGCTGAAAAACCAACCGGTAAACGGGGTTATTTTGTTGGCGCACGCCTGCACTCACTCATAGATTCATTGCACCAAGAGGCATGCAATGACAGACAGTCATCTGAGTGATGACTGCCATGGCACGAAACACAACTCTGTCACTTTTCGCTAACCGATTTCTTTACTGATCACCTAGAACAGCTGATCGCCTCGCAGAGAAGCGATTCCACCCGTCCTGAGATTACAGCCAGTCATGGTGATATCACCAGTGAGTTTATCTTCGATTTCCGACAATCATTTGCAACGGCTGAGTTGCTGTCAACACTGTGTCTAAATGACCTCCCTGTCAATAATCGGGGGAAAGGAATGTGGGAGAAAACTGATAAGCTTTCAGTGAGTTGCAGGACACTAGTAGGAAAATGACTATAAAATGCAAAAACAAGCAAGTCGATTTGAAAAATGCTGATTTTCGAAGTGGCGAACTTCCGGCCAGTGGTTGGCGGCGAGGGGCTGATAAGCAGTGTGATTAGCTCTCAGTTGGACAGGACACAGAAATCACGTCACGTGGCCGTGCCTGTTGACCGGTTCCTCGAGTGATGGGTTGTCAAAAGCAGCTCAGAGGAGGGATAATTTTACAAGTGAGTGAAACTTCCGTCATCTAGTTTCGTCTAGTTTCCTTCAGTTGAAAAGATGGGCTTGCTAACAGTAGACAAGGCAGCACGAAATTTGTTTTATATCCTTCCCAGTCGCGGCACGCCAAATATCGATTCGCTTCGGTTTTATTTTCCAAAATTTTTTTCTCCATAGAAAATCGACCATATTTTCGAATTTGTACCCTATCTTTCAGAATCTGTCACCGAGGAGGAACTGGAACGGGTTATACGTGATTTCGATTGGTGCTTGGAGGTGCTGGAAAGTTTGCAGTGCAAACGATCAGTGAGCAGCTTGGCGAGAGCGAAAGTAAGTTGTTGTTGTGACTCCCACGTGAATCCCTCAGGTAGTGAAGTGAAGTAATTTAGAACGTCGTGGTTATCCCCCGAGCGAACAGACGTCTCTTCTATCCTGACAATCGTCAACTATCTTCCAGCCCCGTAGAAAGTGTTTTGTTCTTCCTCAGGTCACTAGATCACCAATCGTTGTAATCAATACAGACTTACAAAATAGTGAGAACGTCGGGTTGCCCCCCCCCCCAAGCACCAGGAGAAACTGTAGGTAATTCCACCGATACCGTAGTTCTTCCCGGTCACTGAGATTACCAGAAAATAAGAATTAGCCAATCTAAGACCAGGAGGAAAATGTTGAAGTTACTTATGGCAATTAGTTGACCAGCTATGACCAGTTGGCAAAAAAGGGCGTGGAACCCTGGACGTTTCTTTTTTGTTGTCGGAATCAGAAACGGTGAACGGAAAACTGATAAACTGTTCCTGCGAAGTAAGCTGTGAGGAGCAGCTCTGTTCAGATAAGAGGGCAAGAGATGACCCCATGCAGATGGCTAATGCATCACCATCGAGACTCTCAGTGATGCCTGGTACTCTTTTACCTGTTCATCTATCTCTCATTTTCATTGATATGGAATGGAAGCTGTATTAGTTCTGACTGTAATGTGACAGATGTGGTGAATGCACGAATCTGCAAGGCCTGGGTCGCTCTAGCCAGTTTGAGACACCTATGGCTTCAGAATGGTTTATCCCTGAATCTGAAGGGACGTGTGTATCAAGCTACAGTACGGGCTGTTTTGTTGTGTGGCTGTGAGACTTGGCCTATTCAAGCAGCTGAACTGAGACGTCTTCAGGTGTTTGACAATCGTTGTCTCAGAACCATAGCTAGTGTGGGTTGGTGTCGGCGATTCCGTAATAAAGCAGTTAGAAAGCGCGTTTTCGGTTGTGCGACGGGTATTTCAATTGGAGAATGTGTCCAGCACCAGAAGCCGCGTTGGTTGGGACATGTGTTGCATATGACTAACCATCGTTTGCCGAAGAGAGTGCTGTTTTCGTAATGTACTATTCATAAGGTTGCTGAAAATCCGTCGACAGCCCACGACCGGTTTCGCCCTTTTTGGGGCTCATCAGGTAGGTGATGTTTTCCATGCCCAATTCAGAGTGGCGTAAACAGAGAGGTGACCAACCCTTGACTTGGCAGAGGAGTATGAAGGAGATCACGAAACGCTTGGGTGCTGTCGATGCTACTCGCCCTCCACGATGGGGACCGCCTGATCCTCACTGTGCCTGGTTGGAGACACTACAAGATATGGCTGCCAACCGATGACAGTGGTGATCTTGTTGTCAGTTTCTATCCAGGTTGCCTGAGTGGATGTCTAAAGGTATAGGCATCTCAGAATGATTGTGGTAAGCCAGCACTATGTCCCTTCCCCGTCCACCTTTATTCTTTTATACCCACAATGAAGCTTTCAAATAAATCATGGTGGTACGGCAGCGAACCATCGGTGTTAGACACTGACGTCGATGAAGGCGTTAGTCGAACATGCGCGGTTCACGATGGAATGTGATGAACTCCCACTTAGACAAGATATAGGGCCACTCATTGTCCTTTCTCAAAAGTGCCCAGTCGAGGAGCCAATGAAATCGCATAGATCCACGTTATGTGAATCCATGGTGGAAGAATGAGTGGCGCTCGTGATCGAACGGTTTGGTGTTCAAACTAGTATGGGGGACGTGGCCAACCGATTTCAATGGCGTTCTTGTTGCCAGTTTCTATCCAGATTGCCTGAGTGAGTGTCTGAAGGTATAGGCACCTCGGAATGATTGTGGTAAGCTAGCACTAAGTCCCTTCCCTCTCTACCTTTACTCTTTCTTCTTTACAATAAGGCTTTCAAATAAGTCATGGTTGTACGGCAGTGAAGCATCGGTGTTGCACACCGAGGTCATGCTGTCGATCATGATGATGATGATGGAATGCTGACTTATCAGGTGTAGGAACGTTCGGTATATCACCTCCGGCTGCGTTTTCAAATAAGTTCTCTTGTTCCAGGGTGGTTCTTACTGATCTTCGCGTAGTTATCTGCTCAGATTGGTACCATACATGAGGATATAAGTATCGCCTGGTTCGCGCAAGCGGTTGATACTTCACGCCGGAACCGATAAACTGTTTCCAGGAATGCTCGTCCACACTGATAGTTGAACGGATTACTGCTAAAAAATGGTCCCTCTAAGTTCAAGTTCAAATATGGTCGGCTGTCCAGACACATTGAATTGGGCATAGCCATCGTGCACCGGTGTTTATGCATCTTGACTAGCCGTAATGCTGACTATCAGTTGACAAAACTTTGTTTAAACTACAATTGTGTGGATTCGAACTAAGGGTGGATATAAACGCAAGCAAAAGTGAACGTGATGATCCACACCCCGAGAATTTGATTGCTTGTAGGGTAACTTTGTCGACTTTATAGCGATACCATTCAACAGTATCTCCATCGCTGATCCTAGTTGGGAGGTAGACCCGCCCACGCTCAATCTTTTGCAACTGAGCCAAATCATTGTAAGAAAAACAAGTACCTGTAGACGTGAATGAATGATCACTAACGGTTGGATAATCAAACAAACACCCAACACAGCGCCAGTGGCTGTAACGATGGGGTTAGATCGGGAATTTACTGGCCGGAAAGTCCGCGATTCGAACCCAACCTCTGCCTCTCGACTTCCCTTGTCTGGGCTTGGGCAACCTGCCCCTATCCCAGCCTTCGTGCTTCCTTCTGGTGGTTAGACACGATTTCCAACAGCTGTCAGTGTACATCACTTTGTCAGCACCCGGGATTCTGGCACAGATAGCCTAACCTTTCTTTGGGGGGGGGGATCCACCAATTGATCGGTTTTCTGGAGCTGCCAGAGTCCTCTTCAAAGTGGCCAGAATCACTGAACTTTACGGAATATCTCGCCTGGTTTATGGGAACAAATTCAAATTTGAACGAGGGAACCACTGAATCCAATGTTTGGCATCACCCAACTGGGTTTTGTAGGCGCTTTACTCAACATGGAGGAACCATCGGTTGTCATGGCAACGAAGCTCCTTTCAAAATGTTACTGTTTGTGTTCTCCTCTGTGTTTTCCGGTACCCAGGTGTGATCACAAAGCAATTAGAGGCGAATACATGAAACAATGCAATGGTGCCACACCATCTGCTCTGGTAAAGTTGTCGGAAGCAAACAGTTATCTTGTGGAGCACGCAAAGACCGTTTTGTTTTGCCTCTGTGATTGCCGCAGTGTACCGCGATGATCTCAGTGCCCGTGGATAAATGACAAATTGAGCGGAATGTTGGAGATTAATACAACACACGCCTAAATTCATTCCAATAAGCCTATGTGTAATCAACTGCCAAATCAGCTTTGATCTGACCGGCAGTGTTCCATTAGCTCCGGTGATTTTGAGTTACAGACTCAACAAGGGTGAAAAAAGTCGATCTGCCGTTTGTTTCAATCGGCCGTGGTAAGCCTGTTATGTCAGTGCTCCCAGGCTATATATATATATATATATATCATGGATTTTATCCCGTAAGTTACAGTGAACAAAACACTGCATAGCTGTTTCGTCCACAGAAATATATTTCCAAGGAATTTCATATAGAGATCACTTAGAACCGAGCGGAAGCTAAAACGAGCCCTACTTCTATATGTCAACAAGAACCTCGCTGAAATCATCATCGACTACTCATTTGTCGCACAGTGGTTATAGCTGTCATAGTTACCTTCACCGATGACTTGGAGAGGTAGAGGGGTAAATGGCTACGCGTTGAAGGCTGGATCTGGTATAACTGATACGAGAACACTATCAGTTGGGGAGATTGGGAGGGGAGCTATGCCTTGAAGTCATGAGCTTGGATGCACGAGCGCCAGTGAGAGCGCGACTGGGCCATACCCGAAAGTGTGTTTCCTGTTTTGACGAATTCAGCTGGGTTCGCCGGTACTGACTTGCCTCCAAGTCATTGTTTGATCTTCTCTGAGTGGTTTCCACGCTTCGCGGGGTTCTGCATAAAGGACTTTCGAGGAAGTCGGTCGACTGCCATACGGCAATGCAACCTATTCAGTGTGATCAGTTCATCTATCGTGGGAGAGTTGCTGCTTCCGAAAACCATTAGACATGCTTTAGTATTACTGATCCGGTGTTCTCACCAGATTCGGGCAATCCTCAGGAGACATTGATGGTCAAGTCTTTTGACGTCATCGGCCCGCAGTGGTCAGGTTTCTGACCCGTATAACAGTATGGAGCGCACTGCAACACTGTAAACTTGACCCTTTACGGATAAACTGATGTCACGCCCACGCCACAGGCGATGAAGAATCACATAGACTGACTTGAATGCAAGGCTCTTAGGACAGTACAATAAGCGGTCGACCACAAAGTTTCGAACACCTTGCAAAGGGCACCATCAGAACCAGAAGAATAATCTGATCCAAGAACAATGCCATACAGAGGACTAAGTGCAAGAACTGCCACACTGATATATAGGGCAAACGAGAAAGGTTCTGCTCTCCACCAGAATGCATGAACACAAGCTGACTGCTGAAAGACGCTACCAGTGAAGGGAGGAAGGCGTTCACTGCGAAGTTACCTATTAGAAAATGACAACTGAAAAGTTAAAGACTATTGGACAGGGAAGCAGAACTTTCATATGCATCTTATTTACAAAAACTGAACATCCATTTTCTCCTGAACGCGTCTCCACCAATTCCGCAAAAGACGCGACTCCACCAATTCCGCAAAAGACCTGCCTTTTCAAAAGACGCAAAGCGAATTTACAAGAAGAAACCATACTACTCGCATGCCTCTCCCATCAGTAGTATCACCGTTACACTAGTTATCTTTTATCCATATTCACAGGAAGGATGCGAGTTCGACTGGAGCGGCGTTCTTCATGTACTCAGACAATCTCCTCATACTATTAACCTGAGCACAAGCGAGGCACAGAGCTGCTCAGTAGCTCGTGGCCGACCGGTCAATTAAACTACTAGCCTGTTGGTGATTTTCCATCCTCGGCTCTACACCGACTTCACCTACAGGATGAAATCCTCATTGGAAATCACTGGTAGATAACCGGATTATTATCCTGTACAGATAATTAGAAGGCATCGCTGAAAATTCACTGTTTTCTAAACAACGTTTCGCTTTTGACACAAATGCTTCGTCAGACCAAGTGAGCAATTAACCACTCCTCCCCCATCCCCAAGCCAATTGTCCCAGCACCCTTGGATGAACACAGGTGAACGAAATCTGTGAACGACCCCAAGAGGAATTTTCCATTAAGGTGTCCTAGACTGAAGAAGCAAGGACGAAAAAATCCGGGTTCATCATAAAGACGAAACCCCCCCCCCACCAATCTATCGTAAAGCTTAGTCATCCCCACTAATCAACAAACAGGATGATCAGACTGAACACCCCGCACTGATCAAGTCACTAGTCATTAGGAGGAATCTCACGGATTGGTTCCCTGACTGCCTTAAAGCCCAATCAACCTACTTACTTACTCACTTGGCCTGATGAAGCTTTTGTGTCAAAAGCGAAACGTTGCCCAGCAATAAATCCACCGATTGTTTACCAAACCCCTCTGAAATGAAGACTTCCAAATCGATCCCAAACATTTTCCACTTGATTGAGTAGAGTCTGTTCTGTAAAATGCTACATTAGAGGCGTAATCTTAAGATTATCTCGACATCCCACAAGAACTGCCATGCGAGTGCAACCTTCCTTTCACACTAGTTGTCGAGCTTTCCTCTGTTGGTCGACATACCAATCCTCCCTCAAGAAGACAGGTTTCCCCAAAGACAGTTCACTGCCCTGAAGAGACCACAACAGCATTCCCGGTGATCACGGGGTAGTGTGGTCCACTCGAAGGGACACTGTTCCATCTGTAAATCAATATCCACATCTTCGAACAAAGAAGGTTTACGCGGACAAAGCTGGCTTCAAAGAAACCAGCGGATTTACACACAAAATTTAGTGGCGTTTTTCTTCCCAAAACAACGCATGGTTGTCATCCACGTCGGTCCTTTTTTGGGCACTGTTACAAAACTTGGGCGCCGAGTTTCCGAGCGTTTCATTGTTACAAAATGTACTTTTGTTTCAGTGTAGACCCGTTTGTCCGTCTCTTTTTAGACAGACAGAATTCTGTTTAGTTGAGGCCCCGAGGACATACAAACACACCGTATTGGTGGAATTGGATTAGCAAGCACTCTCGGCCTTGGTAACTTTTCAAGTCAATGGATTTATGTCGCCTGCCTGAAGACTGACACGAACAACCACAGGGCCAAGATGAACTATTCTGGACAGATTTTATTTTTTGTGATTTCTTCATTTATTTATTAAGGTTGAGGCCACCAAAAAGGAATTGCACATGATTTCCATTAACTAATTGTAGGTAGAACTCGTTGCTTATCACGTGTCAGCTGAACCTCAGCTTCTATGTACCTTACATAGAAGCGACCCTATTTTGCTCACGTGACACCAGGTTGAGTTAAACGGGTTTCTATCACATTCCACGCCAACAGATGCTGGTCTAGTCTTCAGAACAAACTGTACAAACTGTATTGGTACTAAACGGATCTGGGTTAACATAGCGAGCAGGTACTACCTACCTAAATTCGCTCACTGGCATGTTCTGTACTACTAAATTAAGTAGCAATCAGCTGGTTGAAAACTGTGAGCCCATGACGAAAATCGAATATGCACGATGAAAAAAGAGCCACTGGAACCAACTACTATCCTTCCAGTCCGATGTACACCAGTAGGATTTATCGTACATCACTAGATAAAGATTTTTCTCAAGAATGGAACTCAGTCTAGTCAGCTGATCATCAGCACGTTTGTCGTACGTGGATGATGAAGGACCACATTCAAAGGACGTTGAAAACAACTACTTGATGGCCAAATTCCAACACCTACAGAGATGGCCTAACTGGTCCTAGTTGGGGGGTGGGTTCCTCTAGGGAATGACGCCTTTTTATCAGTTGAACGAGCAAATGACAAGTCACGTGGCTAGAGTTTTATTAGTGAACCAGTAAAAGTAAAGTAAAGTGTTCAGCTGTAGCACCCTTCCGGTGCCTAGCTGCCATGCTACCCGAAGGAAGCACGAGGGCCGGGATACTGCCAGGTTGCCCAAGCCTAGACAGGGGAAGTCGAGAAACGGAGGTCGGATTCGAACCACGGACTTTCTGGTCAGTAAGTTCGCGCTCTCACCACTTGGACAGTCTCTTCAAAAATGTGGCGAGCATTCCCTTGTAAAGGATCACGGTCACTATGGTCCCACGGGCTTTCCGGTCAGTAAGTTCGTGCTCTCGCCACTTGGACCATCTCGTCAAAAATGTGGCGAGAATTCCCTTGTAAAGGATCACGGTCACTGTGGTTAAAACTTGGAGGGCATTGGAAGTTTGCGTTTGAATCAATGGATGAGTTGGTCATCCTGAGTGGATACACGCTCGACTACATTGCAAGAGCATTCCACGGGTGAACAATGCCCGTAAGAAAATGGTTTCACAATCCTGTAAGCACGCAAAAGTAACCCGGAGATACCACTCCCCAGAAGAGACAACAGTCGATAAAGGCCAACTGGACGGTCAAGTAAGTGCATTTAAGGCGAGAGCGTTCTAGAACATCACGTTTCAGGTCAATCCTTTCCGATGACTTTATAGGCCGGAAAAGTGCGCAAAGGGTAAACGCTGTTTGGATGGATTCGTTGAAGGTGGAGTATTCAGCAGTGGGTCTCTTTTAGGAAAGTTTTAAAATTCACATAGAATGGTTTGAGAAAGGGGATAATTCACTATTCGTGTGCCGTGCAAATGAGCATTGCGGTATATGAACCAGGTTACCTGTGGAGGAACACTTTTGTCTTCATGCCCGTTGTCAGTTACCTACTTGCTTTCGGTCTGTTTACATCCTGATCTCTGTTTAGACGGATTTTGTACTAAACAAAAATATGACTGTCGTTTAAAGTTAGGTGTTGTTTTTTTAGAGATTCACAGGCCTCGTAACTAGTAGTCTCTCTCTTTCTCTCAAGATAGTTCGGTGGTGAAGGCACTGATCCGAAACGTCCGTGGTTCGAATCCAGCCTCTGCATTTTGATTGCTTCTGTCTAGGCTTGGACAACTTGGCAGTATCTTGGCCCTCGTGGTTCCTTCGGGTAGCATGGTAGCTAGGCGCCGGAAGGGTGCACGATTAGCCTCGCTCTACCGAATATCGTGTGCTCGAATCGGGTGCTAGGTGACGTAAGGCTGTGTGCTATGTGTTGGTGCGAACGTCAAGTGTGACCTATGAACGATGACTTTCCAGCCCAAGCTTTCTGATTGGTCACTTCACTCACAGGGAGAAACGTAGGATAAGAATGAACCTATGATCTCTATGACAGAAGTCTTTTAAATACCGTATCGAATTAACTGGTGGATGATGTCGCAAGCTGTCAGGTCGAATATTTGTATCTTGTGAAAACAACCAAGTTGGGTTCCTCCTTCGACGAACTCCAGTCGGCCTCGGGAAAGCTATTTTCCGAGCGTTTAGAAAAACTGCTCCGGTAACACATAAATCTTTGTAATCTACTACTCATAAGGTTGCTGAAAATCCGTAGACAGCCCACCACCGGTTTCGGCCTTTTTGGGGCTCATCAGGTAGGCGCAGTCCACGAGTTTCCGTCAACCTTAGGTTCTACTGGAAACCAAATTGCACGAAATTCGCGAATATACACTCATTTGCAAACTAACTTGGTTTTTTGAGAGACGCACCTGGAACCCAGCTGAACTTTTCGTTTGTGATGTTTCTAGTGATGTTTCAAGTAGAACATAAGGTTGACGGAAACTCGGGGACTGCGAGTACCTGATGAGCCCAAAGTGGAGGGACGAAACTGGTCTTGGGCTGTCGACGAATTTTCAGCAGCCTTGTGAGTAGTACGACTGAAGCATGAGACAGCCTGCTGCAGCACCTTCAGTTGCCTGAGAACATCACAAACGAGAGATTCAGCTGTGCTCCGGTAAAGCTCTGTGTGACTGGGCGCCGTCTCATGCGGGACCTCGCCTGGAGTGGTGTGGTCTTGCTCGACAAGAGCAAAAGAGATTTTCATCGGTCAGTCTGATGGTGTGCGCCTTTCGTGACAGCTACTCAACAACTACGGAAGGAGATCAGACTGTTAAATCATGCATTTGGAACCTGGCTGACTTCTTCCCCGTTTCCAGCGAACCACCTTTGGTCCATCTCACTGCGAGGTCACATTGTCTCATACCTTCAAGACCCAAAGATTTGCTCACTCACAGTTTGAATGTGTCTTGGAAACTGACACTCTTCTCATTCCGAATCAACCAAGGTTTGTACTCTTTCGAGAATGAGTTTGATTTACAGCAGTGCCGATCGTTTCAGTAGCACACCTCTTACTCACCGGGAGTACCAGCCATGTAGAGCAATTAACTATCCAAGTTTCAGAAGAGCTTGATAAGTTAGTTTGATTTGATTTCTGTCACGCCATGCTAGTGATCCTGCGCAGTAATAGGATCGAAAGACGGGAGAGAGCTCACGCAAACCGAGACCGATTCGCGTGGATGCATTAGCACCAATCCGTGAAATGATCGGCATATATGTTACCTTCTTCTTGATTGAAACGGACACACACACGCATGACCATGTCAAACAACCATTAACAAGATGATTGAGTTCTAGAATAATCAACTGTGAATCATTTGAAACGTAAAGTAATTAGCCATCTTCAACCGAGCAGCAGGAATTCCTCGACGGCCCATAACACCGGTGTTATCTGGAGCAAAGTCAAGGGGGCGTAAGAAAGAGACGTAGAACGGGGACCAGAAATCGATTGCCTCAAGGTGACTTATTGTTAAATACCCAAATGAATGCCCCAAAAAACTAACACAGAGTTGTCGAGAAATACACTCATTTGCAAATCAATTTGGTTTTCACGAGAGACTCAACTGAATCTCTCTGAATGTGCTGCACACAGACCGCCTCTTGTTTCAGTTGGCACGATACTCGAAAACAGTCCAATTTGGGTTCAAGTAGAATGTCGTGCCAACTGAATCATGAAGCAGCCTGGGTGCAGCACATTCAGTTGTAGAATACCATAAACGAGAGATTCAGTTGAGTCTCCTGTGAAAACCAAATTGATTTGCAAATTAGTTACACGTGATTCCATCATCACGCACAATCCAGTTCACAGTCTCACCAATCTAATCCCCGCGTTTCCGTACCTGTTGCGCCAAGTAGATCACGATTGCCATAACGACGTTGTCCTGTCCGGCCGCCTTCCATTATCCGGTTCATGATTTCCTGCCGAGGCTCGAGAACACACTTAAGTTAGTGTAGTAAAGTCGGGTGAGCATAAGTGAAAATCGGCTGCTGGATGATCTTGTTGGAAAAAGGCTGATCAATCTGGATTTCGGTAAAAATGAGTAAATCAGTCAAGGAACCTGTCTTTCAAAATTCCATACAACTTTCGATAGGTTACTCGACTCATTTCTAATTGCCCACTCCCAAGTAGGGATACTAATTCTCCTCAACTTGAGGAACAGTGGCGTCTTTATTGATTTTTCGATGAGTCTGATTTTCGCAGCTTACTGTCTTCCTTGACAGACAGACCTTGAGGAGCGCCTTTCAAATGCTGAAAGACGAATCACCCCATACATTCTGCTTTCCCGATTTCATTTCCTCAGAATCATGATATAGTTCCAACTCATCGGAAATTGCAATTCATTCCACAAACTTTACGAAGATGTCAGAATTCAGTTGTTCTCTGAGATTGAACCATCATGCCAAGTGTGCAATATCGCTCTGGACTATCTTTCAGTAGGGGATCGCTGGAGGGTCTGTCAGTCTTCATATTGGCATACAAAAATGTTTAAACTATAAAATCCGAAACCAAACGCTACTTATTCACGTCTGTCGCGTGACACAATTTACTTCTTAAAATCGTTTGATTGGCAGAAGGATCATACCGATAAGTAATGAGTGAAAATAAACTAAACTTCTAAAGTTGGCAACAGCCGGGGAGGACAAAAGAGTAGAACACTCCGGGATGTGCGCATGGATGAACTGCTCTATGTGCACAACAAGTACTTCATCGATCTCTCAGGATCCGTTTGACTAATTGAAATAATGTCAGCAGGCTTGGAATTCTCTCCCCCTGTTTTTCTCGACCCTGTTTCACGTGACTTTGTTGGTGCGTTTCAACAATGTCGAGCCGATTGCATCGAACGGGGAAAGTATGCTCCGGAAGTGGAAAATAGTTTCGTGCTTGTCCACCCGCATACAACGGATGTGGGAGCGTTTCCGTTGAACAGTTCTCTTCTTCAGATTGACCATTGGAAACGTTTATGTCATGTCCTCCTGAATCTGAGTGGTCCAGTTTTGAGAGCCGTTTGAAACGAGTGTTACTTTCCTGCAGTATTTGGAACCCACGATTTTGGAGGCAACATTGTTTACGAGGATACTGTATTTCCAAGAACGATGCGTTAGAAAAATCGTCGTTCAGCTGTAGCAACCTTTCGAAGCCTAGATTTCATGCCACTTGAAAGAAGCACGAGGGCTTGGGTACTGCTAGCAGGTTACCCAAGCCCAGTGGAGATGCAGAGAACCATGGACCTTCCAATCAGTAAATTCACGCTCTAACCACTAACCCGTCTCATCTTGCCAGGCTGTTCGTTAAGTACAAGTATTGTTCGAACTCGGAAACGGGAACTTCGAGGAACCAGACTACCTCTTTGGGCAACATTCAGTGCCCAACTCAATATATGTTTATGATTAGTTCTCAAACGACAAGATTCAATTTAGGATTTCTCATCCGTCCAATAATTCCGAAACAGGGTTGAGGGGGAAATTCGAACGCTGGGCTGTGCAGTGTGAAACTAAGAGTTTGATTTAGACAAAACACACTCATTTTCAAACTAATTGGTTTTTCGAGAGACTCATCTGGAACCCAGCTGAATCTCTAGTTTGTTATGTTTCCAGGCAGCCTTATCAGTAGTGCATTGCGAAGCATGCAGCAGTTAACGACCAAGTTCATCATCATCGTCCGATTGCAAATGCTGATGCTCAATTTATTGATTATGACGAAGAAACTATCGTACACACAAACAGCGTGGCATTAGCTTACTAGGTCACATGACGAGCACCATGGATGACCACTATGGTTCATACGTGAAACAGCTTCACCCAAACCTGTAAATTTTGAACTGGCGTGACGGTGATACTACTGATGGGGAGGCATGCGAGTAGTATGTTTTGTTCTTGTAAATTCGCTTTGCGTCTCTAGAAAAGGGAGATCAATTGCGGAATTCGTGGAGTCGCTTTGTAGCATTTGCTTGCACTTGAGCAACAGTCAATGAATATCCAGGAAAGTTCAGGAAGACGCGTTCAGGATAAGATGGATGTCCAGTTTTTTTTGTAAATAAGATGCAAATGAGAGTTCTGCTTCTCTGTCCAATAATCTGTAACTGGTCAGTTGGCATTTTCTAATAAATAACTCCTCAGCGAAGGTCTTCTTCCTTTCACTGGTAGTATTCATCAGTAACCGAAATTTCTCGAACTTATCATGTCATCCTGGTTGAAAATCGATGAACCAATATTCAAATATTTTCTATCTTGTCTCAATAACCGGGCCCAATAACTGCCTAAGGCCTAGCCGTGCTACATGACAAAAGCGACATATTGACTACCGAACTGAAACTCATCGGAATGGAAGAGATAAGTTTGGAGTGTTTTTGTGGCTTTTCCTGGCTGTAAAGGTCTGCACAAGTTTGTGAGTTGGTTATAAGCGTGTCCGTCAAGAGTTTCCCAGTTTTATGCGGTTTTTTACAATAACGACACCAAGAAACAACAAAACTTACGCTGGCAACTCGTTGGGCGTCTTTATTTTCCGTTTTACTCGCTTGTTTTTTAGTTGCTACCAATCAGGCTGACATTCTTTTCCTTATTTCACACGCAGTTCTGCCGCATACTCTCTCGCGAATTGTCCTCCTCGCTGTCGTTTAGCGACGGAGTGGCTGGAATGCCGGTGAATGAAGAACAAGACGAGACGAAAGATTTAGCAAAGCCTTCGTGCACACCACCACACAAACAAAAGATCAATAAATTCCGTCCTTATTTGTCCAAACGAACGGGCGCTAGCAATCCGCACAATATCTCCACCAGTTCTTCGCAGGTCACAGATTATATCTATAAGACATTTGTCGAAGACGATGGAGTCTTGGAACTGGAGTACAATATCCAACTGGAAGAAGAAGAAACTTCAGCCGAACCTTGCCGACAAGAGCACTTGAATGGAGCGGCTGAAAATACTCAGTCTACAGAAATAGATACTCAAACGTCCAATGCCGTGGAACCGTCAACTCCAGATTCTAGTTTATCAGGCACCGAGATTTTGAAAAACTTATGGATGAAGGAGTCGAAATTCGATGTGGAATCGTTAGTCCAGGTAAGCAATCATTGGGGTCCATCCATTGCTTTAGTGTTTAGCACACGGATTTCAAAGAAACCAGTGTTGCTTTAACCGAACCTGTCGACAAAATAGCGTATGAAACGAGTTATTTTACAAATCCCTATATTGAAGAACAAGATATTATCGAACTGGAGACCGGTCCTTCTAAACAGTTATGCTTAGATCAGGTTGCCCAAGGCTTCATTTACAAGATATCGACATTTTGTCCTCTCGAAGATGAAGCTACTGATACGAACAAGAAGCACATCCTACAACCGATTTCGTCCTTCTTGAGTTCATCAGACAAGCTTCGACTTCGAACTGTGGTCCATCATATTTCTTAGCTGCGCTGCGTTGACCAGTCATTCGCACTATGTCCAGACTTCAATGAATCTCCAGTTGACTGGCGTTCTTCTGCCGATCACAAGGCGAAATATGAACTGATGCTTTGCTTAGTGAATACAGTCATCGTATTCTCATAGGTACAACGTAAATTGAGGGAACTATGAGAACAGGAGTAACGTTTAAAAACAAAACTGACGCGCAACGGTGTCAAAAATATTTCCTGAGCGTTCTGGAGGATTTTGTTGTAAACCCATTCAGACACGAATGGTGGCCAAAAGGGGAAAACTTTGGCACTTTCATGAATGCATGCACATGAATTCTCGCAGACAACGAGTAAGTCGGAAAATTATACGCCAGCTCGATGGAAGATACTACTCATAAGGTTGCTGAAAGCTTTCAGCCAGCCCACGAGCATGATGAGCGAGAGATTTAGCTGGAATCAGTTGGGTCTCTCCCTGGGAAAAAAACCAATTAATGCGCATGTGAAAGCTTTGACGAACAATACATCTAAAAAAGTGTCCGATTGAAAGCACTTCTGGTGAGTTCACAGTAGTGTTTATTCTCTCTCATCCACCATTTCTGGTTGGATTCAGTCTCGCCGAGAGGCCTCTCCAGGTGGAAAGGATGCTTTTTGAATCTCTTATCGATTCGAATCAGTGAAGTGGCGTAACATGTGTTTTCAACATACACGGATGTCAGGCATCTTGAAGGTTGCTAAAATCTCTTCAGCGACCCTATGTATAGAGTTCCTCCTAGAGTATGTGCACATCGTGCAGCGTATTCACTTGGAGGATATTCTACTCGAGAGATTCTGCGGAATCTTACCGTTAAAAATAAGTTGCTTTGCAGCTGAGTGTCGTTCGGAAGTGTCACACTGATCGGCTATTCGAAACACACAACACACATTGCAAGCAATTTGCTCTGCTAATTGTGACCGAGTAATGCCCAGAATATTGCGTATTCAAGAACTCACCGTTCAGCCGGAGGCATCAGCTAGCGCCTCCTGATGGATTTTTCGACGCTGGATTCACCTCAAATGTAGTACCCGACAGCTCACAGATCAGGCCATCGTTCACACTTTGCCGCTTGGTACTACTACAAACCTTGACTTGTTTTTAGCATGTAACAAATCTATCGCAATTTCTTGGCGAGCCCCACTATTCTCGGGCTTTTTGCGTGGTCATTGGGTAATCGGGCAAGTGCAGCCGCTCTCGAGCTGTTCTGATGTTACCGCCGCAGGTATTTACACTAAATATTTTGGTCCTAAATGGCGTATATATGTTGTCCCGGTGTTTACGGAAGGCATTTCATTGTTGAGGTCAAGCGAATTTGATGGGAACAAAAGAAGAACGAGGGCTGGGATAATGCCAGGTTGCTCAAACCTAGACAGGGTAAGTCGAGAGGTAAGTGCCGGGTTCGAACCATGGACCTTACGGCTAGTACGCTCTAACCACTGAGCGATCTCTCCAGTACCGGCGACTGTATCAGTCGTGAGCTCAGTTTAACTCATTTTAATTTGGTTTGTTCAGCCGTCCCTAAAACACACATCAATTATAGGAACTATTTTCAGGTCCCGGTTCTTGTGGTTGATTCGCCTGCTTTCCGCCGACCAACCGGGTCCAAGACCCCAACAATGGGGACAGCCAGAGGATAACAGATGAAAAATGTTGCTGACTCACGCGCCAACCAACTCCGAATAGTTTCCAAATGTTGGAATCTAATTTTCTGATTTATATTGCCAAATTCCCTGTTAGACATAATATCGTTTTAGGCACTATTGAACTGACAGAGAAACGTGAAAATGGCCAAGCCGTCTGGTGGACATCGTTTATCATCATCGCCCAAGTCACAAATGTCTGGGAAAAATGAACTGTAGTCGATCAGACAGCGTATTTTTGCCAATCCAAAGAGAAAGTATATTCTCACACATAGAAGAGGGCGATCTACAAAATATTGATTTGAGAAAACTATAAATATCATCATTATCACCATCGATTTTCATCATCCGAATTGGTCATTTATAAAACGTCATGTCTACGTCACTCTTCAGATGTTGGAATATGAACGCTCCATAACCCCGGAGACTCTTCCACACAGGAATTGCCATTAGTTTAGACGTAAGGTTCATAAGGTCGCTGGAATTTCTTCGACATCTGGTAGGCGCAATCCCAGAGTTTCCGTCAACCTTATGTTCTACTTACATTGCACGAACAAATTTGGTTTTTCGAGAGACTCACCCGGAACCCAGCCGAATCTCTCGTTTATGATATTTTTAAGCAACTGAATTTGCTGCACCAAACTGCCCCATGTTTCAGTTGTTACGATCAAATCAAGTCCTGAGGTAAAGTTCGAAATTAAGGTAGAAAAGTTTTAGTCCTGTGAAAACACACCAGTATAAAGGTTTCTGACATATCTTGCAACATCCTCAGCCAGGCGATGAGAGAGTCGAATGGACCCTACAATCCTGAAGGCCGGGTCGAAAACACAGACTCAGATATATACTTGTGGTGTACTACTCATAAGGTTGCTGAAAATTTGTCGACAGCCCACGACCGGTTTCACCCTTCATGGGGCTTATCAGGTAGGCGCAGTTCCCGAGTTTCCGTCAACCTTATGTTCTACTTGAAACATCACTAGAAACATCACAAACGAGAGGTTCAGTTGGGTTTCAGGTGAGTCTCTCGAAAAACCAAATTAGTTTTCAAATGAGTGTATATTCGCTAACAGACTCAAGTCCTTGTTGACTCTATTTTAGTATCCTCTGTTAATTCAGGCGTCCCTTGCTTTCATGTAGTGCCGAATCCGATAACTGAGTGTCCGGACCACATGACCAAACCACCGCGATTGGTGGCTCTGTGTTCACTCCTGAAAGGAAGGCACCTGAGTCCCTGTTTGAAACTCACATCACTGCGAGACGTCTAACCTCAGCAATTCATTCGAAAACACCTGCGAAGAATTCCACTGGAATTACTTGATGGATGGATTTTGTCATTGCTTCATGTAAAGAGGATGAAGAACCGGATACAGCGTGAAACCGGATATATGGCGTGAAAACGTGATCAGCGATTTGAGATGGAAAGGGGCAAGTCAACTTTTGGGTCACATGACATAGGGTCAGTTGCGAGAGCGCGCGAAATATGGACGAGTGAATTCCATATCAGTCCGCATTAGTCCCGCCATGGTGGAAACAGCTTTAGCGCCTGGCAACTTGACTAGCTACTAATAAGGCCTCGTACTGCGCGTGGACATCTGAAGCTCTGCTATGTTCCACCTATGCGTGGGTTTCCACACGTTCACTCATTTTTGTGTGGGTAGAGTTGGAATTTTTATTTTGACAGACGGAAACGGCAGTCATGTCCTCGACGACAGCCATACCATGTCAACTGGGGGGTGCGGGAGATAAGAACGCTACATCACACTCCGCAGGCAATGACAAAATCCATTTTTGACGTCAATGCAAGCTGCTTTCAAAACTTCATTTTTCATCTTACAAGTAGCTTTCTTAGTGGACTATGATGGGGGGTATCTTGTTTAAAAAAGCTCAGGCATATATTTGGTTGTATCAAGGCTCTCGGAGGAAATAGGCTAAGCATCTCAACGAAACCGTACTGACGCCTAATACCCGCACAGCATGGTTCTTTCGTTCCTGCCAGGTGACTGAGTCTACCGAGACGGGCCTAATAATGCACTTATTGCGAGGCAAACGCTCCGTCGCTTCAATCGATAGGTGAATGAAGGGGTGAATGAAGAGGATGTGCGGCACATCACATGTAGTCCACAGTGTTGACCCTTTGTTTATAGTAATATCATTACTAAACGGCTAAGACAGCATCTTCCAATGACGCCACTCCTTTGGTAACATCGCTCGTCACACGTTATTTAGCATCGCCCAATGACGATGGGATCGCGAGTCTCTAAGTGAGCGCCTAGTTTCAGTCATTATTTCTCAATTGTTCGTTCTTTTGGTACCTTTTTTACTATCGTCCAATCTAACTGAAGCAGTGTTTATCGTCCGTCTGTTGACCACAAGTCCTTACGTGCTGTAGTAAAAACTGTATGTTCTACACAGCTCAATCGGGCCAGGCCGTCGTCCGTGCCGAGGCTACTTTGGAAGGGTTCAGCGTATCTGGAGAGGTTCGTCTGCCATCTGAATACCGCAGTCATACTTTGGAAGGGTTCAGCGTATCTGGAGAGTTTCGTCTGCCATCTGAGTACCGACTAAGAGCTCGAGAAAACTCAGTGGTTAGGGCACGTGGTTAAGGTCCATGGTAAACCTGTTCCTGTCTAAGCTTAGGCAACCCCGACACTATCTTAGTTCTCATGCATCCTCTGGTTGGCATGGCAGCTGGACACCAACAGGGTGCTACGGCCTAACTATCAGCAATTTTCGTGGACTTCCGGTCATTAATGCTGCTACTCAAATGTCAGTGAACCTGGGTCAGAGGGAGTAAACGTCGTTAGATGGCAGCGACTGTTCAACTACTTCCTGCCTCTCGGTTAAGTTCTATCCACACAGAGGGGGGCAGGTTAGTGTGTCCGTTGCGCATAGTAGTGGCACCCGATTAATTGGTTATAGAACTTTATTTCTTTTTTTAATCTGAATCAAACACTTGAGGAGGTTTCTCTTCTCCAGGAAAGTTTGCACTAACTGGGAAAGTTAGCTAGCTAGTCGATCGAAGTGTTTCTTCCCTTACAGCAGCTTCCTCGGGAGAGAGATAATTTTGTAAGATTGAGAGGTTTCACGCGGAAGTGTGATGTCACACAAGTGCTAGCCACTGTTGTTCCCTCCATAAGAGAACCACTATGGGTCAACTTTTTTCAAACAGCCAATGAACTTTCATTTGATAAACTACCCGGAACGTTCGTATGTTGCAACTAAATAGTTTGATGGCGCGCGGATCTATCATCCAGTCTCTCTCCCTATATTTGTTTGTCTCTTACAGTTTGTCGAAGAGAATAAGCAGTCGCCATCTCCAGATTTGTTTCTTCTGGATCGGTTGTCTGACCACTGTCCACTCAGCACGTTTGGCCTGCATCTACTCCTGGTGAGTCCCCCACCCCCCAAATCACTCACACATTGCACGCGCTTGCAGAAAGCGTATCGCGAAATCCTCTGTTCACTTTTTTGCAAGACCTTGTTGTCATTGTGGGTGGATTCTTAGAGGGGAGTTGGAAGAAGTTGGAAGATCCTAATAATACCGCCGAGGCTACGTCAAATCAGATGCAGCAAAAGTGACAATGGCACCAACAATTGCTGATAGTGGGAGCTTTGTATGCAGTTATTAAATCATCAATTGAATTTTAATGAGTGTATGAGAAGCGAACTATCACTACTGGGAGACATAACTATAGAAGGCGTCTTTTTGGAAAAGACAAGCCGAACTATCTTTATAAGTGAAAGAAAGTAAAGCACAGAGCCGAAGAACCGCAATCGAGGCGAAGCTAGACGGTCAGTCTGGAGTATAATCTAGATATGGTAGAATGTGACACACCAAAATGCGATTTAATATACAATATAATATGATCAGAATATATTATAATATATGGTATAATATAATATAGTGTAACATGATAAAATAATACTGATATAACGCAACATAGTATTTCATATAATAAAACAGTATGATGATTATAACATATTATGTAATGATAAACAGGACATAAGGTTGACGGAGACTCGGGGACTGCGCCTACCTGATGAGCCGGCCCCAAGAAGGGTGAAAACGGTCGTGGGCTGTCGAAGAGTTTTCAGCAACCTTGTGAGTAGTTTCCTTTATGCAGACATAATACTCTGAAGATCACATATCACACAATACACCATTGTATTATATGACACTATAATATAGCCTTTCGTAATATAATGTCATACGATCTAGAGCCGAGTGGGTGATGGCAATCTCACCTGCTCCGTGACAAGCTTTCAAGTAGTACCTTTACGCTGCCATGCCTCATAAAGTTCCTACTTGGAAATATTTTCTCTTCATCAGGACCATATCCGAATTCCCCTACCATTCCACACTTTTGTATGTGGGAGCCGAGCTTGGCTATTTACTTGCGAACACTCCGTCCTCAGTCGGATGGAGACGCCGTCAGTTCGCAGTTGAGCGGGTCATTCCTCCGTGACTAACCACCAGTGTTGGGTGCTTCTTTCGCGTTTATGTCATACCCAGAACACCAGTTATGTGTATTTTGTGAAGACGTGTATGTACCGGATGAAGTGAACTCATCTTGTTGAACATATCGAGTCAATCCCAGTGAGCCAATCACCTAGTTTGGACGTTGAAAACAGGCAAGACAGTGGGGGTAATTGTATTTCATTTTATCGCAACCATGACCCACGTTCAAGTGAGTACCAGTCAAGTGGTTAGAGCGCAAATTTACTGACCGGAAGGTCCGTGGTTCGAACCCCCGACCACTGCCTCTGGACTTCCCTGTCTAGGCTTGGGCGAACTGGCACTATCCCAGCGCTCGTGCTTCTTTCGGGTGGCATGACAGCTGGGTATGACCAGTCGGTGAAATTTGTGGCGCATTTTGTTTGGAATATATCACATGGAGGCAGGCACAGGTTTCCTGACGGGTGATTACGGTGAGGAGCGATGGATCGGGGTTTGAATTAAGGCATGTTATGGGAATGTAGGTCAGTCTGAATGCAGCTACTGATCAAAGTAGCGTGAAAGTAAGGAGACGGGTCGTACGATGAACCCGGTTTGCCAAACGATGGCTTGTAAGCAGCTGAAACAATTACGATCCAACAACTTATCACCCACACTTTGCCCACAGACAGTCTGAAAACTTGCTTCTGCCATGACCGTCAATACACCTACTTTCACATCAAATGTCTCAATGTCGACTATCTCTCGTTAGTTGCATTCAAGTGGAAACGGGTTTTTTTTCACCTTTGTTGGCATCTGCCCCCCCTCGCAACTACGATGTATCACAAATCAATATAACTTCCACTGAAAATTTGACGTTTAAAAAACAACTTCCCCTTGGTTAAAGAACGAAATAGAGTCCAATAACGGTCGATCAAGACTCTGTAAAGTTGTTTGAAAGTCGGAAAAAACGCGATTCCCAACCGCCATTTATCGATAACCTCTCACAAGCACCCGGTGCAGTGATGACAGATTGTCCAAAAAGTCCATCTGCCAAGACGGATCACATTCTTTCGTAAGCTCCTCGGGAAGAAACGTTATTGCGGTCCTCACACCTCCCTGTTTATTCCATTGTAGCCAAATATCTGCTAAACACCCTACATATACAGATGATCCACTTTTCCACATATCCCAGTGATGGTCTGTCTTTACACCACCGAAGATTGAATTTCGAGCCTTGATGTACATGCTTCTGTCAAGAGTTGTGACTCGTTGATTTAACTTGGCAAGGAGTTTATTTGTTCGCTCACGGAGTGTTTTTCCCCTACGAAGAACACAGTGCTTTCAGTAGGGATTTTTGCAATAAAGGCATGTCTCATCGTCCGAAACACAGTCTGTTTGGACCTATCGGACAATACGAAGGATTACCGACCACGCACGGGAAAATCTTTTTTCTGTAATGGGAGCAGGATTGGAAGGACCACAAAAAATACAGCTGGTCAGTCGGCAGCATGAATTTTCTGACATGAATTTGGCTATAATGCTATCACACAGTTCAGGTGCTCGCAATAAAATTGGAAAGTTGGTCTCTCGAGTGCGTTAATTGGTCATAGATCAGGTGACTGCTGATTTTTTCGTTGAACTTGGCCATTTGCTTGCAGTCGTTTCACCACCAATCGTGAAGACATCACCAGTGTGTGGTCGGGTGGGTGCTTTTTCGTCACCTGCTTTCGTCTACATAATTTACAAAATAGCAGTTATCACCTGATGTGATTGGCTGGCTGAGTAACAGCTTAACCGAAATTCAATTGGACCGTCTACATGTTCCGCGTTGTGGTCTGTACACATGGCGTTTGATTGGCTCGTTGTACGGCTTCTTTCTAGTAGGCTGCGCCTCAGTTATAAACTTCCTGTTCACAGACTGTGCTGCGTTGTGTTCTGTCTTTTTTATTTTACCAGTCACCTCGATTTCTATTTTCGCAGTTTTCTGCTGCATTTTGGTTGGCTGGTCACGAAATTGTGCTGCGTTGTGGTTTGAATTTTCTTTGAGTTTAATCACTGGTTGCGTTTCTTCGCCTTTTTGTCTGACTGATCTCCGCTTTTCCTGTAAAAAAAACGGAATGCACCAGGGTTACCAACCACCTCAGTTTTCTAGTTATACTTAATTTGTTTGATTGACTTTTGCAAATTTGAAAACCCTAGTACACACATCTTAGACAAACGGCACTCATGAGTTTTTCCCTAATTTGTCTGAGCCAATCCATTGGCATTTTTTAGATTATCTCTCTGGAAGCAGTCAAGCAAAGTTGTCAACTTTTCCACAATGCTCTGTTGTGTATCAGACCTATGGGACTTGAATACAAAAACGATAGTCTTGGAAGGCGTCACTTTTTTCCGTGACTCAAAAAGTGGATGTAAAAGGAACCTCTTTTGTCCCCTTGACTATCAGCTCTGTCGAATTGCCACGCCGCCATTAACCGCATCCTGTTTTTGCGATGCATTTCCGTTTTTTTCACTCGCAAAAGTGTTGATGCCGTCGGCCTGTCGGAACCACATGACATCTGGGCAAAATGGCCGGATTCGATAACAAGGTACTCACATCGGCCTGAGCTAATCTAACTGGTGCCTCTAAAAGATTTTGTCACAATAATCCCGTTTGGATCTTGAAGCTAAAGAAGTTCTTCCATGGGCAATAGTTTAGCGCCAACCAACCGATGACAGTCCACAACTTGGGCAAACCTTGTGATGACTTGTGGGTTTTGGGCCGGTTGACCCTGTGATTCAGGTTGATTTTGACGCATTTGTTCAGCGCTGGTTACATGGAAACAACTTTTCCAAACAGTGTTTGCTCAATCTAAAACAGTTTAGTCTGAAACCAGTGTGGGGCCTCGAAAATGTAGACTGTTCTGATGAGCTTACACTAATCGTTGCTGCCTTGCAGCAAGGCTGCCCCCTAATCGATGTCCTGTGTAGGCCTGGGCAGTATCCTGGCAGTATCCACGTACAGCTCAGTACGTGATCTCAGTACGGGACACGCCCTATTTGCGGTTCGAGTTAGGCCAACTGCGATCGTACATTTACACTTGATCTCAGTAATGGACACACGCTTTATTTACAGGCCAACTGAGAGAGGAGCAGCGATTCGGTTTCCTCCACGTGTGTGTGTGTGTGGCAATTTTACCCAGACAACAGCAAGTGAGAAACCGCTGTTGTGTTGCCACTTGCTACAACTACAACGCCGTTTCTCCCTTTGCTGTGGCAAAGGAAACCTGAATTTGTTTTTTAAGCTCACCGGGTGCTTCGAACGGATTGAACCACGCGTCTTTTTGTCACTTTGAAGAAGCTAAACCGAGCAGAAACGTGACTTGGTTCCAGACGTACAACATCCAGTTTTCTGTCCAAAGTACACCGTCGAATCCAGAAGTTTCACACACACAAGTAGAAGAAATAGTCTTCTGGTGCTGATGGACGGATGCACCGTTTGATATATTCGAAACAGAAATAGCCACTTTGACATCATCAATCATTCAATCAAATTGCCCAGCTCAGCGAACAGCCCAACGACCATCTACGCTACCTGAGCTACCATTTCCCTCTATAGAAGACAAGTAACTCAAAGCATTCAAACCTTAGGAATTTAGAAACTAGGGAAAGGTTGGAGAAACGTCACTCTTGCCTCCTGAGCTTATTTCAAATAGTGCTGTTATGTTGTTTAGAAGCAACAAGGTTGTTGAGAACTCTTCAACAGCCCATGACCGTTTTCGCCCTTATACTTCGGGCTCATCAGGTGGGCACAGTTTTCGAGTTGCCTTCCTTGAGATGCATCTTAGAAACCTTCTGATATTCGAGAACTACACTCACTTGCAAATCAATTTGGTTTTCACGGGAGACTCAATTGAATCTCTCGTTTATGACGTCCTCCACCTGAATGTGCCNTCCAGTTGAATTTGCTGCACACAGGCCGCCTCATGATTCAGTTGGCACGATATGCGAGATATCGCAGTATATTTTCACAAGGTTGCTGGAAACTCTTTGACAGCCCACGACCGGTTTCGTCCTTCTCGTGGCTCATCAAGTAGGCGCAGTCCCCGAGTTTCCTTCAACCTCATGTTCTACTTGAGACCAAATCGCACGAAATTAGCGAAATACTCTTATTTGCAAACAAAGTTGGTTCCGCGAGAGGCTCACCTGAAACACAGCTGAATCACTCGTTTATGATGTTTTCAAGCAATTGAATGTGCTATACCAGGCCGTTCCATGTTTCGATTGGTATGATATTCGAGAAGTCGCGACACATACTACTTATAAGGTTGTAAAAATCCTTCGACAGTCCATGACATCGTAAACGAGCGATTCAGCTGGGTTCCAGGTGAGTCTCTCGCCAGACCGAATTTGTTTGCAAATGAGTGTATTTCGCTACCGCTGTGCAGAGGCTGTCTCATGTTTCGGTTGATGCACTACTGAGGTGTTTTCAGCAGCCGTATGTTGCATCAGTTCCTAAAAGTCAGATGGTTTGCTACCGAACTTGAACAAGACATCAGTCCCCCGGAAGTTTGTAAACATAACGTTCTTTGTATTCTCAGACTTCCGGACATGTGAGAATACACGGTGAGCTCTCCAAAAGCGCCCGTACACAAAGCGGTGTCCGTCAGGGACGACCACTCTCCCAATTCATGTTTACCTTCGTGATCGATTAAACCATGTGACGAACGCTGTGAGGTCTCCAAAACCCCGGCGTTCAAACAGCCCGTGACGAAAACCTTGTGGATCTGGAATGTGCAGACGATACCGTTCTCATGTTCGAGGAGGAGGATGAGAAGGCGCAAGAGTTCTTGGAGTTCTTGACCAAAGTCATTCCGTCTTTTGGTATGTACTTTGCACCTACAAAGTGTAAGGTCATGCTTGTGGACGTGCAGTCACTGAACACGCCACTTACAATCCAAGGAAAGGTACTGGAAGTTGTGGAGCGTTTTACGTATCTTGGAAGTTGTACTAGTTCTGATTGTAGTGTGACAGATGAGGTGAATG
>NW_008752114.1:90567-91676 GCF_000715545.1 Opisthorchis viverrini
GTAAAGTCGTGAATTATTCCGTTGCTTATAAATTACAGCATCGTTTGTCAGAAACAGCTGAGTAATGAATGAATGATATCCATTTCCTCTTTGCAATAACACTGTGGCTTTCCGCAGTTTCTTTCCCGTCTTCTAACACTGGGTTGTTTCCTTTTTTCAGTATCTGAACGTGTCGCCCCCAAAAAGAGAAAATTTATTCGATTTTTGTGTACTTTTAAGCTGCAGAGTCTGCAAACACAACTGAAGATTAGCCTCCAAATATAGCGGCACAAACACTGTTTGACAAATGTATTCTCGTCTATCAACTTCTCAGAACTATCGGTGGAGTATAGAAACATATGCGAACCGATTAAAATTGTGTACGACGAGGGAGTACTGCAACACTAGACATTTCTTTGCCAATTGGCGGTCTCGTCTCGATAGAACTGCAGATCTATCGGGCCAGACTGCGTCCCAACGCTGAAACGAATGCTGGTGTCCTGTTTGCTCTTTGCTGCGTAAAAACACTACCAAAGCCAACGAAGTTGCATCCTGATTCATTCTGTTTTGTCAGTGTTTCTTTGTTGGCCCTACAAGTGTTATGCAACCCAGTATGTCCTCTTGAATGTGTATTCATTGGGACGAGGGAAATTCGTCTCTTGAGTGAGGAATTCCCTTATCATCAGTCTACGGAAGCCTTTTACAAGGGGGGTTGTGGCTGCGAAACCGAGGAAGTTTCAAACTGTCTGGTTTTTCATAAGCCCAGTGCTGATCGAATTCCAGCTAGGTGGCATAATCCGACAAAATTTACTTTAGATTGTTCAACCCGACCATACTGGATTGATTCGGTCATCGAGTCAGTGTTTCAACTCCATTTTACTACGTGAATGCTGCTGGGTGTTACGTCACAGATGCACGCCCGTCTATTCTAATCTCCGCGACTTGGGCGGTTTTTAATGCCTGCCCAGATCAATCGAAGGCAGGTGCAGCTCTTCCAATCAACCGGTGTATTTTGAATAACGTGTTCTCGAATTTCACTCCCCTGGAGTCCTGAACCCATCCATTATCTGGATTGAATAATACCCCTGGGAATTGTACAGTCTCGTCTTTTCAATTTTAAAATTTCAAAG
>NW_008752114.1:93134-102543 GCF_000715545.1 Opisthorchis viverrini
TAACTTGGCTGACAAAGCAAGCAGATTGCTTGGACAAAGGCACTCATTTGCCAATCGCTTTTGACCTCACGGTAGACTCAACTGAGTCTCTCGTTTACGATTTACTGAATGTGCTGCACACAGGCCGCCTCATGTTATGCTATTCGAGGTGTCGCGGTATATTTTCATAAAAGAAACTACTCACAAGGTTGCTGAAAATTCTTCGACAATCCATGACCAGTTTCACCATTCTGGGGTAATTAGAATAGCATAAACGAGAAATTCACTTGAGTCGTGAGTGAAAAGCAGATTGATTCGCGAATGAGTGTATTTGTCGGAATCAGTCCAATTCGGGTCCAAGAAGAGCACAGGGTTGACATTCGGGGGCATGAGTGTATTTGTCGGAATCAGTCCAATTCGGGTCCAAGAAGAGCACAGGGTTGACGAAAATTCGGGGGCTTCGTCCACCTGCTGAGCCCCAAGAAGGGCAAAACCGGTCGTAAACTGTCGAAGAATTTTCAGCAACCTTGCGGGTAGTGTATTAAGCCAGTAAGCAATACTTCTACTGGCCTATAAATAACGCAGCGAATTTGAAGCTGGTATAAAAAATAAATAAGAATTCAATAATTAAACCTCTAATTAGCAACTGTTAAAAACAAAATATTTTGTTCAAATCGCTTTGTGTTGTGTTTTTCACCAACGGTTAAATCCAACTCAGCTGTCCGAAATCTCTCCGTTTTGAATGACAGGTATCACTTGTAATTTTGTCTTGAATGAACGTGTGTAGTCCAAAGATAAGTGAAACATTGATGCACCTGTTCAGTTCGAAACTAGCTACTTTTTTCTCGAAAACACTGACGTCTATCTTGACGTGCATGATAAACCGGTTGGTCAGACAATGATCAGAGAAGTAGAAGTCTTTGTTCGGGACGACTGCTAGTCAATTTTGAAAAGTGGTCAGATCTTTGATGAACCACAATTTGCAGACAAATTAATCTAAGAGAGTGGTAATCGAAAATATCGTCTTGTTTAGGGAGACCATGTGATTTGAGCTAAAAACAACATCTAATTCGGCTGGTTGATTGATCGGTGGACTGACAGTGGGCGTCTTCCGTTCGTCATTCATTTTTTACTTCCTATGAAGGCCTGTACAAATGCAGTGGATGAACCGATACGACCATACTTTCAGTTCCAGCAACATCACTATAGCCAATACTAACTTGGTAAAGAAACCGTGACCAGACCATGACCGCGACAGTCGTCCCTTCGTAGAGGATAGCTTCAGGTAGTCCATTTTTCTCGGCAGAATGAATCTCTTTCGGTGTTTTCGGTCACAGACGTTTGCTGGAACGATTAGACAGGGCAGCATATCGAGGGTCGGTGAGCTTGTTGCACATACTGTCGCGGAATGCACCTAAAAAAATACTAAAACTCTCAACTCTCGATGAATTACCTATTCTCCCACTGTTTAGCTCATTTTACGTATTTTCCCATCAATGAAGATTCTCTTCGAATACACCATCACCATCATCATCATCATCATCATCATCATCGACAGCATGACATCAGTGTTTAACACCGATGCTTCACTGCCGTACAACCATGATTTATTTAAAGCCTTATTGTAAAGAAAAGAATAAAGGTGGACGGGGAAGGGACTTGATACTAGCTTATCACAATCATTCCGAGGTGCCTACACCTCCAGACATTCACTCAGGCTATCTGGCTAGAAACTGAGAATAAGAACGCCACTGACATCAGTTGGCAGCCATATTTTGTAGTGTCTCCAACCAGGCACAGTGAGGATCAGGCGGTCCCCATCGTGGAAGGCGAGTAGCATCGACAGCACCCAAGCGTTGGTGCGAATACACCGTCATCCAACCAGTACTCAATAGCTCGACCTCAACACTCGAAGTGTCAGCTCGGTAGGTTGACCACGAAAAATTTCGGGCAGCACGGTATCCTGACCCTTAGCGTCCACGACCTGAAAATCCAAGCGTAACCGCGTGCATGATTCTCGGTAGCGTTGAGGCGGCAACCGAGTTGCAACTGAGGTGCTCTTCCAGAGACGTAAATAGTCCAATCGATAAAAATGACGATAGGAAACGTTCTTTTTTTGAAAGAGAGAGATCCGTCCTCACTGGCCAAGATAGGATTGTGTGACACATGTTTCGGGATCCTACCAAAACAAGGAAACATTCGAACCGTGAACGAGTATAGTCCGTTTCAACCGGGACGACCTGTTTCCTTGGGTGTTTTTTAATGAACTTTTTGTTGTCCGATTGAGGTAGTTAGTCCTGAATGACTGCTCGCGAGTGTTTGCAACTGTATGCAAGCAATCCGAGTGGTGGACCCGTGAAAGTGGTCAGCTGCCGTCAACTGTAGCAGAAAAATCAGTAAAAACTTGTGTTGTTAGTCTTACATTGTCTGGTGCACTTGAAGTGTTGGGACAACGTCCCATCTTTGTTTCCTTTGTCAAGAGAATGACATATCTCTGTTCACCCCACTTCTAACAGTTGTAGTGAGGCTAAAATTCATAAAGTACTTAATTATTCAAAAACGCAGATGTAACGCCTTGAACATTAAGGTAAACCGTGTATTCGGACGATTTCGGAACCAAATTCCTGTTGTACACAGAAACAGTCCTCTTTGAAATACACTCATTTGCCAACAGATTTGTTTTTTTCTTCAGAGAGACTCACCTGGAACCCAGCTAAATATCTCGTTGATGATGTTTCCAGGCAACTAAATGTGCTGCACCAGACCGCCTCATGTTTCCGTTGGTACGAGATTCGAGATATTGCGACACGTGTATAGACGTAATACACTACTCAAAAGTCCCCTAAGTCTCTCGCAAAACCAAATTTGTTTGCAAATAGGTACATTTCGCTAATTTTGTGCGATTTCGTTTCAAGTTGATGAAGGTGGCTAGTCTACGTTTAGTGAAATGTCACTTGAATACGGGAGACTACGTCTGCCTGATGAGTTCTAAGAAGGGCGAAACTGGTTTTAGGATGTCGAAGAGTTTTCAGAAACCTTATAAGTCATGTATTCAGTTTTCTTTGACTTCGTTCTTCAGAGGTCAAATCCTCCCTTATGTGCCTCAATCGATCCTCCCTTTACTAACACAATCATGCGCAATTTGTCAGCGCCCTACCTTCAAAAAGTGGAGCGGATGATTTCGTCGGAGAGATATTTGATGCGTTGTCTGCTACTCACCTACGTTGTGAGTACAAATTGTAGAAACCGTACGAACAAACGGTGCAGTTGTCGTACACGTCTAGCCAATCCTCTCACCCACACGACTGCACTGCGCAGCTGGCTCCAACTACCCGCTGATAAAAACGCTAGCTAGATGTCACGGAGGGCGATTGGTGTGATCAATAGAAGCAAACGATGCTTCTTTTAAAAGAATGGAAGGACGCGGCCCTTAGTTTACTGCCCAAGGTTGAAACGTTTCGTCACCAGTGCAGGTGGCATTGTCGGTACAGTGAGAGTGAAAGTGCGTTGAGATTGAAAGTAGGTGGTCGATCGACTTTGACCTATTGTTAGTCGTTTTGGTGAGCACTGAGCTATTATTGGCTGACCTGCCTTCTGACTGGTGGATATTCTGTTAATATTGAGAACTGAACTCTCCTGCCCCCCACATCATGACAATAGTTGTCTGTTTCCAAAGCAGTCCTGCGTCTCCGTCCTTCGGTCTGATTGCCGAGATTGACTCTATGGTGGTGAGTAGAGAGGATTGATTAATGCTAACGTCTTTGATGGGGAACCATCATGCACGCATCTCAAAAAGCGAAACGGAGACCAATTTTGAGGCGGAATCGAACCTGAGCCGTTACAAGGACGAAACTTAAAAATGCAAGTTGTCTGGTCTGGTGAAATTAAAGCAGCGCTTTACTAAAGATGATTTGTTTCAAGTCCCACTATCAACCTATATGTGCATACCAGTTGCATTTTTACGCGACCAGTGTGCAACTCACACAACTAACCAATTTGCTCAGGTGGTACAAGACAGCTTTCTGCTGAGATGAGGAAGAGAGATGGCTCAGTGGTTAGAGCGCAGATTTACTGACCAGAAGGTCCTTAGTTCGAATCCGACCTCTGCCTCTCGACTCCCTCTGTCTAGGCTTGGGCAACCTAGCATTATCCCAGCCCTTATGCTTCCTTCGCGCGGTATGGCAGCTAGGCACCAAAAGCGTGGTACAGCTCATTATTTAAAGAGATGAGGTCAGAATGAAGTGAATTCTTGCGTTTTACCAAGCACGTTTCACCAAGCCGGCGAAACCACTTGGCGTTCCGTAGTTAAACATGTGTGTGTGTGTGTGACTGTTGCTTTGAATTGAGTGCCTCGTCGGATTCATTTTTCAATTTAATTTTAGTTTAATTTATTTATAATTACATTAGAACGAAGAAGTGGATGATGCATTTGACAACTTTTAAGTTAGGCGTTCGAACCGCCACAGAGAGAATGCACCTTAGCGTGGCGAGACGGTTAGTGTGCATCCACGACCCCCTGAGCTATACTGGGGGGGTGTGTGTCAGTGCGACACATATTGAGTTTGTCAATCGTTAGAGGTCTAGTTGAATCAGTCACCTAGTCCTCTATCTAGGGGGGTTGGAACGTATATGATGACTTGTTCTATAAAATTGGCAATGCACACTTGCGTTTCCCGCCAAACACCGCTTCCTTTCAGTTAGGCTTTTGAACCAAACGCCTTGGTCGTGTACCCTCGTGCCTAGGTGCAGATGCCCTGGCAGTATCCTAGTGCACGTGCAACCTCATGGTTGTACAGCAGTGAAACATGCTGTCGATGATGATGATGTTCAGTCGTGAACAAGAATTCGCCGAAAACGAAGTGGCGATTCCCGCTTGATGATCAGATGTTTGCTGACGTGCGTTTCGCGCATACTCAGAATTCTAGTTATCAGCCTCATTTTGCATTGGAACATTATAGCACCCTATGAAAGGCGCCGTGTACTTGGTCGAGACCAAAATGTCCCCTAGACCGTGGGACAGGTTCGTGTGCCGCAGGATATCCTCCTACCGAAACTCTACTGGTTTTGGTTAGTCTCTTGTAGCGTTCTTTGCTAGAAGGACTCTCCCAAAAACGGGCTGTCTACCTTGTAACAAATTTACCAAAGTAAATAGTAGAGAATAAAGAAAAATGGTTTGGAACTGCGAACTTTAATTAACTTGTAGTGCACTCCTGACGGGGCCAAAATGCCCCGTCTATTCCTGGGCGTACATAGACACGTGACATTTGATGCTTGCTTGCTCTTTGAAGATAAATTGCCGGTGATATTTTTTTCTTCGGTCAGGTTTACGCAGCTTGCCATTGTTATTTCGTGTTATTTTTGGCATGCTTTTGCGTCAGTAGACGGTGTCGGATTGAGAACAAAGCAAAACTTACCAGCTATTATTGAAGAACTGTTATTTTCCTGCCTGGTAAACACCAGTTTGACCATGTTCTATTTTGAAAGGATGGTAAGGCTCGACAGTTTGAAAGGATGGAAAGGTTCGACAGCAAACGGTAGGGCCTTGAGAATGGCAGATATGCGTCAGCGGACAGCTTGTTTGTACGTTTTTCTGGCTTCGCCTTGGCGAGAGACTTGCGTTGCCTCTGAAAACGTCACGTGCCTCGAAGAGTGATTCGAAACGGATTGCTTGCATTATGCTAGACTTTACTTTGCGACCAGCCAGCGTGATAATAATAGAATAAATAATAATCGTTCAGCTGCCACTCCATCCCGAGATACTGCCAGGTTGCTCAAGCCTAGACGGGAGCAGTCGAGACTTCAGGGCTGGATTCTGAGTTTTCGGTCAGTAAATTGGTTAGTTTCAAATGCTTCGGGGTCAGAAACCTGGGCTCAGTAGGATTAATAGCTTAATACTAATAAATTTTCATGGGTTATTGTTCACTTTGTTTGTAAGCCTGAATTGGTGAAACAGAAGCCAACTCCTGATGGGGCCTGAATGTTTCTGAATGCTGCGGTAAATATCCAGACCCCTGGCAGTGAGCGGTAATGGTTTGTTTTCCAAGTCTAGGACACTGATGAGTATGGCCTATTCCGCATAACGAGAATACGGGTATTACGTCACTTTCAAGTGTGCCTACTGGTGGCTGGTCTGATGGCCGTTGATCCATCCGCCGAGCTCGACAATTAGCTTTCAAACGTTTCATCCACAGTCGAGGAGATATCGTCAGTGCGCACTTGAGTGGTTGTTTTGACGGGTATCTAGAATTTCCTCAGGGGATTAGCTAATTGGTATTTGCCCTTTTTGTAAGCTTATTGACCCGTTCGCGTCGTGGTACGTATACTTCGTATTCCATTGGTTTGTTGACGGCTCATTTGGGGGTATCGGCCCGCCTTTCGATTGGTCCGCTACCGGTTTATGTTGCGTTGTGGTCTGGAATTCTGTCGGTCGTTATGGCAATTTCAACTTTTGGCAGTTTCTTTTGAATCGTCCATTCTTAATTCGTTTCACAGTTTCACTCTGGTTTTAGGTCGCACTTATCCGTTTGGTGTAGCTTTCGTCTTTCTTAAACTGACCCATTTGTTTTCTCCCGGATGTTCAGTCCAATACCCCCGTTCGTTGAGTCTTTGATCTGTTCGATGCAGTCCGGCAAACTGGACTAATCTCTCAGATTTTTCATTCAACTGCCTTTTCCATACATGTTTTTGTACTGCTTTGTGTTGTGTGGTCCTTTTTTGGCACTAGTGGTAGTTAGGCAGGCTGGATCGACTTCAATGTGTCTGTTGATAGATTTTCCGGTGAAGTATCACGCTTCCATGAATTCACTTTCTTTGTTCTTTCTTGGGCCAGGTTGTGAACATTGTCCCAGTCAAATTTGTGTGTTCATCTTGCACGGTGACGAGTTAAATTAGTCGTATGTTTTGGCTGCAAGTTTGTGTTACTGTATTCTGATAGAGCACAGGTGATGATAGCCATAATATAAATCAGAAGATATATGCACTAATAAAAGTCTTTAATGCGGTTGACAGTAGTTTACAGGAGCGATTTGCAGCATGTATATAATAAAGGGCAATATAAAATGTAGAGCGAGTCAAAAAAGGGAACTTATCGTATGTGAGAGTTCCTTGGTGAAAGTCCGGACGGTGGGAACGTGATTGCTCCGCAGCATGGCTGCTACAGGTGTTCCATAGTTGTCCGTGGACTGTAGAAAGCGGTTGACTTCCTGCTCCCTGTGCGCGCGCGAGTCTGTGTGCTGTGTTCGGTTTCCCTATAAGTAGGTCCACTTGCATGTACTTGGGTGTGACAACACATGAGTGGTTGCTACGCTCACTAGACGTTAAAGACAATCGATGTCCGGTGAGTCACCTTGATGTGACGTGGCTTGCGAGTATGAAAAAAGCCAAGTCTCGTGATCCAGTGAGCGACTGTGAGACGAACAGTCGAGTGTGTGGTTGACTGAGTAGCTACAAGCTTCCATCCTGACTGTTATCACTTGAGTTTGACAGTGCTGTCCCTAGAGTGCTCGCAAGTTTGTGGACCACGGTTTTGTTTCGCTTTTGTAAAAACCGTGTAGTTATTTCAAAACTGTTTCTGTTGCATAGAAGTTTGATCCACTTGCCTTTTGTGTTTGTATTGTTGATTTGGCCAAATCGGGTTTTCTCAGGGTCCACCAGATGAAGTTTTTAGCGGTGTGTGCCCTTCTCTCAAAACTTCTGTACAGGTGTGTCTCCTTTCTCTACCAGTTAGCCAATCACATGAGAGGATATAAGATGCTCTTCGAAACGAGGAAGTACCAACTCAACTGCGCACCGACCATATCTCCTTGACTGAGAAATAAGCGTTTGCGAGCTGATTACTAATCTCGGCGGATGGATCAACGATGATCTGATCAAACCCCAGTAAACGCACCCGAGCTTTCAATATTTCGACAAATTGACAAATGTGTCTAGGAGTCGTACACATACTTCGACGCGATTGATTTATCGATTATGAATTTTTTAGATCACTAATTGATTGACTGTACAGTTCTGTCTCCATGTGTTGACTGCGGATTGCAAACTCAAGAGGCAGTCCGGATCTGCTGCATTCTTCAGTTTTCAAAGTTTTAGTGGTCCTGAGTGCTAGTTGAGTTCGTCAGCCATGAATGGTCTGGACGTACATAGCCACTGCGAAAGGGAGTATATGTCGAGGGTAGAAATTTGTAACACTTTACGGGTCCCTCGTTTATTAGTAGTATATTACGCCTATATGAGTATCGCGATCTCTCGAATATCGTACCAAATGAAACGTGAGGCGGCCTGGTGCAGCACATTCAGTTGCTTAAAAACATCACAAACGAGGAATTCGGTTGGGCTCCAGGTGATTCTCCAGGAAAACCAAATTTGTTTTTAAATGAGGTTAATTCGCTAATTTGGGATGAGATGGCTCAAGTGGTTAGCGCACGGATTTACTGACCAGAAAGTCCGTGGTTCGACTCCGACCTCTGCCTCTCGACTTCCCCTGTCTAAGCTTGGGCAAGCTGATAGTATCACAGCCCTCATGCTTCCTTCGGGTGGCATGGCAGCTAGGAACCGAAAGGGTGCTATAGCTGAACGATTATTTATTTATTACTTCGCTAACTTTGTGCAGTTTGGTTTCAAGTAGAACATAAGGTAGACGGAAACTCGAGGACTGCGCCTACCTGATGAGAGCAAAAAAGGGCGAAACCGGTCATGGGCTATCAACGGATTTTCAGCAACCTTATGAGTAGCACATTACAAAGATATGTTCACAAGGTTTATCACAGGCTAGATTCCATTACGCTCTCCATGTTACTAGCTTTTCCATGTTAACTCAGAGGACAAACTTGAAGTGAAGAACGCGGCAAAGTGTCTCGAATTCCCAAATTGACCTGCTGATCATTTCGAAACCAAGATAAGATATTTCATCCAGGCATTCCTCGAAAATGTCGAAAGATGTTATTCGGGACATTTTAAATTCATCTGAGAGCTTGACACTACTTAAACATGGCTTGGCGTACCTTGGATAGCATGAAAAGCTACGATATTCATTTTAAGTCATTAGACAGGAATGTACTGATCTCATAGGCACATTGTCTTCAAGAACTAAAAATTCTCACGCGTTGTGTTCAACTTTCCCTGACTATTACATGATAGTAGACGAACACTGTAAATAAGTTCCACAATTTCCGCAGTAAACTTCACCTTCTCTCAGATGCGGGGAGGAGCTTGGTCACCAACCATAGACTACTACTTACATAGTTCATCAGTAGTGTACACCGTCACAAAACAACCAATTCTAGGAACCCCTGAAAAATATATTTATTGGTGATTTGGGCGTATTTTGACCCCGTGTGTTCTATGAAGACAACCTTTTAGATTGGCCCCAAGCTAACTATTGCCAATTAGTGCAGTTTTTTAGTTTTACCGTACGTTACGTCTAGCCGTTTGA
>NW_008752114.1:103562-125186 GCF_000715545.1 Opisthorchis viverrini
GGGGGGGGTCACTCATCAACCTCTTTGTGGTTGGACTCAGACACTGAACGATACGGCAGCCACTCGATGACAGCGGCGCTCATGTTCTCAGTTTCTGTCCGGATTGCCTGACTGAGTGCTGGAGCTGTGGCCCCCCCGAACGTTTGTGTTAGACCAGCCCTCCTTGCCCCATTTCTTTCTTTTTGTTATAGGACTTTATTCAAATGGAAGCAACAGTGTTCTTCTCTGGTGTTACGATGGATATTCTAAGACGCTGCTTCCATAGCGAGAGGTTCGTTGCTGGCGGTTCTCTTGCGGTTCTTTTAATGGCCGTTAACTATCTAATGTGGTCGGGCAATTGGTTTAGTGGCTTTTCCGTTAAGCAAGAACCGAAAGCTGATCATGAAGCTTTAGAGAGTGGGTTTCATCTGACATGTATGGTGGGTAGTGCGTAGGTAGATTAATTTCATGCGGAAATGTTAACCGATTGTTTTTTTCATTGACATCCACGAGTTGCTTTTTTTTCAGATCCCGCAAATCTACTTAATTGTTTTGCGAAGGAACTGACCGTATCAAATCTAACTGTTGTATTGACCTTTCATCACCGAGAGGCGGACGTGGGGTTGCACGTCATTCTGTGTTTGTTTGGGGTAACATTTTGGAATTGTTGTGTACACGGATATGATTAGTGGGTCGGGAAATCCAATGAGCCAAAAATTCCATGCCGCATAGATTAATGTTTGTAAGCGGAAGACCCACCGAGTGGGTGGGAATATGTGCTTCCCCCGGAACACCACGCAACCTAGCAGGTTTTTTGTTTTGCAAAGTGATGGAAATTTCTAGAAGTGTGAGGAAGATGTGAGTCTTCCGTCAGGACCAAACTGGTGGGTGTATAAGTTACTCTTTTCTTTACAATAAGGCTTTCAAATAAGTCATGGTTGTACGGCTGTGAAGCATTGGTGTTGAACACTGATGTCATGCTGTCGTTGATGATGATGATGAAGTTAAAAAACGAAATTTCCCTAGTAGAGATTTTCAAAGTCCTATGAGTTGTTCGAAAATTTTGAGCGCCAAATTTGGATACAGCTTTAGGATATTTATACTCGTTGTTTTATCAACACTATAGTGTGATTACTCATCGTTTTATTGCCATCGGAAATCTGGACATGAGGGGGTGGGGTTGGGTCTCTTATGAAGACGGCCTCCAACTCCATAGAGCATTTGATTGGCATTATTGCCTGAACGTTAATCAGAGTTCGGATAAAGCCACTGCGTTTGTGATCACTGTTCACTTATTCCTTTTAATCAGACATTGATCGGCAAACATACAACGAACAATAAGTTCGCACCCAATCCTGGCAGGGTTTATTAGTACAGTACAGTACTACACACCAAATGACCACACATACACACACACAACAAAGTGATTTCAGTTAAAACAATCGGACCAGACCGATAGGTGTTGGCAACAGAATCTAAATTGATAAGCCCTTTGAGAAAAATAACCACTTATGGAAGCTGTCAGGGAACTGCCTGTCCCAGAACCAAGGACTTTCGATACAATGGAATCATGCAGTGAACTCACAGTCTTTCTCAGCACCCATTCAGTCGAATGTGGGTGTTTTCGATCCGTTTTTCCCTTTTCAGGATCTATTTTCAACGATTATCAATGCTCCTCTTACACATCACTTGCTAAGTAGAAATGAAATCTTTTCCATATAAGCCCCACCACTAATGTAGAAAGTCCATGTGCGAAAACCTAAGCCCCGCCCCCAATTTCTGCCAGCTCTAATTTACTGTACGCACACAACTTTGACCTATTTTTTGATGAGAACAGTTCCTTGTCCGCATCTAGGCTCATTACGCGCAAGCATTTTCTCTGTTCGGACGTAAAACCTTTAATGCAATCTCGTTCATGAAAAGGAGACGGCAACACGTTTTTTGCAAAGCCACGGAGCAAGCAACATTTATGCAACAGTGACCACCAAATGACACTTTCGACTGTTTCTGACAGGTGGAGGTGTAATGCTCGACAGTGTCGGCAGGAAATCGGTCTTCGAAAGGGAACTTGGCTAGAGCGGTCCAGAATGGAGTTTAGAACAGTAATTTTATTCATTTATTGCTGGCCAAAATCAAATTCCGCTCAGAGGAATTATCTATTAGCCACACGACCGCTGCTGACTGGAAGAACTTTCTTCGCGACGTTTGCGCCTGGCGGCTTTTGCAGACTCCAACAGTTATCGGCGGCCCAGGTATACACGTCGAGATCGATGAAGCGCTAATATCTCGCCGTAAAAACCACACAGGGCGAGTCCTTCCCCAGCAGTAGATTTTTGGCGGGATCTGCCGGGAAACTGAAGAGGTGGTCATGTATGCAGTGCCAGATCGAACTGCGGCCACTTTGATGGACACAATCCAGGCCTGCAACGCTCCCGATTCAATCATCATCTGCGATACGTGGGCATCGTGCCAAGTAACTGAAATAATGATTGACCTGAATTATACTCATGGAACGGTTAATCATACCGAAAACTTTGTGGATCCAACGACTGGAGCTCACACACAAACCATCGAATCTCATTGACACGTCTACAAGATGCAGCATAAACGCCAATGTGGCACACACCGATCTTTAGTGAACAGCTACTTGTGTGAGTTCGTTTGGAGGCAAGGCTACCGAAAAATGGACCTTTTCATGCAAATTAATAATGACATGTCCCAATTTCACCCTCTTCAATAAAAACGAAAAGTACACAACCTCTTTTTTGAATGGCGGGGGTTAGCTTTTTGACAGGGCATATCTGGAAAAGATACTAGAAATGTTCGCATTCTCCTGATTATGTTATGCAGGGGGTACCATCATGTAACCTATAGAGTTCTGATCTTCAGGGTCTGTTCAGAACTTGTGACAAGTCCAGGTTTGTTAGTTGTTTTTGTTGCTGACAATTCATTGGTTTAATTACTGGTGAGTCGTTTCTCTCACAGTATGAATCGTGTATACCTCGGGTGGGAAATGAGCAAATGAGCAACACCCCGACACAAACAAACAAACAAACATGGTACAAGCGGTCGAAAGTTACCCTCTGACTTTATTTTGGTTATCACACAAAACAAAATTAACCGGATTCCGCTCATCCAAGAGCGATGATAAGAAGCGACAATCCGTGCTCAGTTTGTGGTTGAAATTAGTTCATAGCCGATGTAGATGGTCACAGCATTTGTAGCATTCCCATCACATCAAATCACTCTTCTCATCTGACCAGCCTTTCTGCCGTTCTGATGAGCGAGGAAGCAGTGGACTCGAGTTTCGCTCCTATTCGAACTCATCAACCGTGCCTGGGTGAAGCAATCACGTCACACAGGTGTCTGCAGGTTTGCGGGTTTAGAACTGATAACTCAGGTGCGTCCAGCGTGCCTTGGACACGCTCGCCTTGCGTCCAAGGATGTGCGCAACTGATTACATCATCTTACGCGAGCGAAACTCTAGTTCGGTGCTTCCGTCTTCGGTGTGACCTCAGCAGAAAATATTCGTCAAGCAGGAGATGTGATACAACTCTAGAATGGTTTGCCACTGTACCGATGGCTCCTTTTAGGAAACGATTTGTTTGGGCAGACCAGGTCAAACTTTTGCACCTTAGCGAAGAGGGGGGGGGTCAAGAAATTCAAAGACTTCGGGCTATTAACCATCGCACGGCTCTATAGTTAAAAAGGAAATTAAAGTTCGAGCGCCCATAAAACCACTGTCAGAAATCAGTACTTTGTTCATCTTGAAGACACGGTCGGAAAGTTTTCATTCCACACAACTGTCTTCGACCTTAAAGTATACGTCTTTGTTTCTGGGCCATGGCGTCTAGTCGACAACACCTAAAGGTTTGAAACAGTTTGACTAGTGTTTGGTTTTGACAGGTGACTCAACTAAATTTGCTGTACCACGTTCTGCGTTCACGTAGAACATAAGATTGGCCGAAGGGAAACTCGAAGTCTGCGTCTACTGATGAGCTACACAAAGGACGAAATCGGTCGCGAGCTGCGGAAAAGTTGTCAGCAACCGTATGATTCATGCGTTAGATTCTAAACGAACGTTTGATTGTTCTTGAATAGTATTTACTATATTTAAAAAAGGTGAGTTCCCTACTAAAAGCGTACGCAACCATTGGACGCAGGATCCAAAATCTCGTGAATTCCCGACCGGCAGTCCACCTTCGCAGCACAGCATCGATTCGCCTGACCATATCGTTTTGTTTTTGGTTTTCTGCAGGACCGAGGCATACTGGCCAACTTCTCTATTCCCATTCCGCAAATGTATCAATTCCTACAACGAGCGGAACGGCTGTACCGCGTGGATGCTCCCTTTCACAATTCAATTCACGCGACTGATGTGCTTCACACTATGGACAAGTTGTTTTGTTTCAACGATCTGCAGGTTAGTTGGCAAAGTCCCACGTTTTTAATCCAACTTAAAGTCCACTCTTTAAAATCTCCGTTGTCCTGGCTTCACTTAGTGCGAACCTCGTCAAAACACCCTGTAATCACAAAGCGTTCTGTTTTTTTTTAACTCTAGAGCTCTGGACCGTAATAAAATAAAAAGTGACAAAACTTGGATTTCGTACATTTTCAATTCCGACTTGCTTTACTTCGCTAGGTTTTACGATCGATCTGAGACATGTGTTTCGTTTTCACTTAAAGTTCATGCAATATTCGTTATTACTGGCACCTGGACAGATTGTCCAAGACTTGAGGACTAGATTCGCTCAAACATTTTTTCAACTTTATTCAGTCTGGCAGTTACAACTTTCACGCTCGGTTTGTAGTCCCCGTGGTGTTTTTCAATCAAGTCCAGATCAGGACAAGTTCGGTGGATGCCCACTTGTCAAGATGACATCCGAATGGCAGTGTGAATTACATTCAGATGCTAGTTCACAGTACGGATTACTTTGGACTAGCGAAACTAATGACCGAAGTGTCCGTGGTTCGAACCCAACCATGAACTCTCACCTGCTTTCGTCTAGATTTGGGCAACCTTATGCTTCCTTCAGGTGGTATGCTTCGAAAGGGTGTTTTTTGCAGGCAAAAATTCACAGACCTAAGCATGTTGGGTTTGGGAGGCCGCAGGTAGTTCATCACAAATGTGCCATTTTCGCGGGAATCAGGACTTGAAATGCAGTCGACAAAGCGGAAGAACAAGTATGCCAGTGAGCAGGGGAATGGAGTTTTGTCCCTTGAGGCTCGGAATCTGTTTCCGATCGACCAAATAGTTCCGTATCAACACAAGCCAATTCTGATCATTCGTATCCTTCACAAGTAGCTGCAGTAGTATACCGTGTTGGATGCCGCCAAACACAGAAAGACAAGGTGAACTGTCAAAATTAGGAAGCATCCGAATGGGCAATCACATCCAGTGTAGACCACGATTGTCGGCAGCAAATTGCCATGCGTCTTCGAGTATCGAGAGCGTAGACGTATATGCTGTTAGTTGAGGCGCTCCCCGACACCAGTGTTGGTCTTTCAGCCATCCAGCTATCGGCTATTTTCCCAGCAGAGCGACATTAGCTGGATTCAGGTCGGTGAATCCTTTGCGTAGCACAGTTTTCTAACATTATCAGACTTGAATGCTTTAGTTTTCGTGTAACGTACTACTATACTGAGCAGCTGAGTAGGGGCTAGTCTCTTGACGAATAACAAATGTGGCAAGTGGATTCGGAACGTGATTATGCCTGTTCAGGTCAGTGCATGGGAGTACGGTACTACATAACTAGTTCAGATCATTGCACGCCCCAAGGCATTTTTTCTTGGCTAACTAGAATCTGCGCTTGAAATTCATTCAGATAGTGGATCTGCTCTCCGATTTGTCCCATGAACTGCCTTCTCCTGTCCTCTCCATAGTTACCTAGATAGATGAGTATTCTCCACGCAGGTGGAAACAAAATTAAGACAACCGGTCGAACGTTCACAATTTGTCGAACAAGCGTAGAAAAGGGAAAAGTTAGTCACAGAGAACCTATGCTTCAGTAGATTGATGTTTTCTCCTGAAGAGTATCCTTGTGTAATAAGTACTTGGCAGGCCTTATTGATGGAATACCCGTGAGTATTAGACTACGCCTTTGGAAAAACGTCTGGATGGGGTGGTCGAATGAACCGAGTGGAATTCACAGTGCTGTCGCCTACACAGTCAAGCGTCAAGTCTCGTGAGAAAGTCAGCAACAGTGACAGAATCAAAAGATGTGAAAAAGGGACAACCAGGTTTTTCAAGGTCGTTCACAAGGTCAAAGTATGTTACCAGCGCGTTGGAGAAATCGACAGCAATCCGTGGACAGAAGTACCGAGTGAAATGGATAGGTTTGTGAGAAAGAGTGAATAACAGCCACTTAGAGATTGCACTTCAAGATCGGACAGCTGGCACTTCTTGCAGAGCTATCATGTGGTCATAACGGAAAGCGCAACACCATCTTCGTTCTTCCTAATTGATGACTCCACCATACTTGTAGGGACGACCCACTCGGAATAGACCATGGGCTGAATTATTCTGGTGTCCGTGTCGCCTTACAAACAGCTTTCCGGCAGTGCCACAATTCCAGCGTTTTGGCTTTCTCGTCGAAGCAGCCCGGCCAAAGTGTCCATCTTCCCAATTGATGGATGGATGTTATTGGAACATGTGACCCCTGCTGCTTAGTGCGGTGACTCTGTTTGCATCCGCTTATTGATTAGAGATGACGCTTTCTAACGACTTCTGAAGTTGTGACCTAAAGCACATGATGCTTTCAAGGTTACCATCACAACCTCGAAAACGATCGGTGACACACAGACTTCCAGTCAGAGACAAATAACATTGACTTCGCTGTGATCGGTTTTCAACTAAAGCCCCATACCGAAAATATGGCCTCGCTGGGCCCGTGAAAACAGGTGTATAAAACAATTTCACTCCTCTGTTCGTGCTAGCCCAAGCAAAGACAACAACGTGAGTGTTGACGCTGATCTTCACTGCCCTACAACCACAAAGTTCACTTCATTTTACTTAGAGGAAAGAAGAGTGGGTAGGGAGGGACCTGTTGTTGGTCTCTTAAGTGTATACACCTGCTAGTGCTTAACCAAAACAGTTTGGGGGGAATCTGTCAGCCACAATGACTTGCATTATCTCCACCCAAGCTCCGGAGGGATCACGGGGAACTGGCAAACCAAAGCAACAACTCCCATACTCTTTTGTATTCTCTCCCACCCTCCTGGCGAGCCATATGTTGTCCATCGCGCCGTCTGCCTTAAAAGTCCTGATCCCAAAGTCCTTCATAAACCCACAAAGTCGGTAATGTTCTTCTTAACGAGCAACGTTTACCAACCTCAAATACTGCATTGCACAGGTTTGCTTGTCCCATAAGTAATCATGGGATTATCTCATCTATTTCTGACCGTCTCGACTTTCCCTCAACTCAATGGCCTTCATAAAGGAAACCACTCACAAGGTCGCTGAAAACTGTTTGACAGCCCACGACCGGTTTCGCCCTTCCACTTAGGCCTCATCAGGTAGGCGCAGTCCCCGAGTTTCCGTCAACCGTATGTTCTACCTGTTTAGATTACCGGGAATCAGGCGACCAGTGTCACACAGTTTTAACTCATTCAGGCCGAAGCAGACGCGGATGTAACTGAGGCGGTCGGAAAGTGACACACCCTGGGTCGCCAGTTCGCGAACTGGATTAAAGCTTGGAGAACAGAACAGATGAACTGGCTTTGTCCAGTCGGTCTCAAACTCGTTTCAAAGTGCATGTAACCGGGGTCCGATGTTTTGCACAAACAGTGCAAACGAATGCACTCCTCCACCAACCTATGGTACAATAGGGTGGCCTTACTCAACCATTATCAGTACCATGGGAAAAAACAAACAGTGGGGCAATATACTTTTCACACTCGAATGTCCAGCTGGACTGATTTACTAAGAAAACGAACCCCCGAAGAAGGGAGGTTGAGGTATATGCAATGTGACGTTCGGATTACCTTCTTTGATGATCCGAACGTCACAGGACGCTAAATCAGCTAGTGCTCGAATGCTGGAGACAACCGTTTCGACCTTCTAAAGTCCGAAAACCGAACTGGAAACATCCTCGTGCTCCAAACCAGATGTTCCATACCACTGAGAAAACCAAGACAAACTTAATTGACGGTTGGAGAAAAAACATCTGGAGTCCGTGTTACTACTAATCCAGACAACCCGAAAGTTGCGTTTCGTTTGTGAGAAAAAACTGATTCAGTCAATAAATAACATCTGTTGAAAAGGCATTTCGTGTCATTGATCTTTATTCAGAGGGGCATACGCGCCGTAATACGTTCTTCCGATACCAATCATCAACATCGGATTTTATTTGTTTCAAACAAGAGAACTTTGTTAGGGAAACCGCTGACAAGGTCGCTGAAAGCTGTTCAACAGCCCAAGACCGGTTTTGCCATTTTGGGGCTCATCAAGTAGGCGCAGTCCCCGAGTTTCCGTCAACTTTATGTTCTAATTGAAACTAAATTTCACGAAATTAGCGAAATACACTCATTTGCAAACTAATTAGGTTTTGCGAGAGACTCACCTGAAACCCAGCTCGCTCTCTCGTTTGTGATGTTCCCAGGCAAGGGAATGTGCTTCATCAGGCCGCCTCAGGTTTCAGTCGCTACGATATTCGAGATATCGCGATACGTGTATATTCGTAATGCACTACTCATAAGGTTGCTGAAAATTCGTCGACCGGCTTCGCCCTTCTTGGGGCTCGTCAGGTAGGCTCAGTCCCTGAGTTTCCGTCAATCTTCCTGTTTCATCTTTAGATCTCGTGTTTGACAGTCACGCACGGAAGTGCTGCGTACATCGGTATCTGTAGTCTGGCTGAAATTGATAAACTATTGATAACAAACAGTGTTTCGCAGGCGACATTTTTAATTAATTTAATTTTTAGGTTGTTGGAAAAACTCAGCTGCTGGCAATGCTTCCTTCAGTTTCTCTGGTTAAGCAAACAGTCAATCCACAGAAGAGCACATTTGAACTATGGTAAAATATCGATTTTAGTTGAATTCAGTAATTAATCCTGCCCTGGCAAATGATTATTGTCCCCTAATTAGTTGGAAACTCTAGACCGTGTAATTTAAATTAGCGGCCGAACTGTCTTCCGTGGGAGTCGTGTCAAAAGCACAGTTTCGGAACAACCATTGAATTGAAATTTAATTGAGCATATTCACTGTCTGAATTGTCGAAACAGCCGAATTTTCTTCTGGTGGTTGTGGGTGTCTTTCAACGAGTTGGTCTGGACATCATTTGCCATCAAATTTGGTTTTGTGAGAGATCCACTTGGAACCCAGCTGAATATTTCGTTTATGATGTTTCTAGGCAATTGAATGCGTTGCACCAGGCCGACTCATGTTTCAGTTGATACGATATTCGATATTCACGATGCACGCCTAGTCGTAATACACTACTCATGAGGTCGCTGAAAGTTCTTCGACAGTCCACGAAACATCATGAACGAGAGATTCAGCTGGGCTCCAGGTGATTCTCTGACAAGGGAACTACTCACGAAGTTGCAGAAATGAGTGCGTTTCTCGAAAACGGTTCAAGTAGAGCACAAAGTAGACGTAAACTCGGAGACTTCGCCTACCGAATGAGCTCCAAAGAGGGCGAAACCGGTCGTGGGCTGTCGATGAGTTTTCAGCGACCTTCTGAGTAGTGTATCACTTGCAATCATTAATCCACTTCAGAACAACCGCGATTCTGCTGTATCACTTGGACGGATATTTCTAATCCGACAAAATAGACATCTGGTTAGGTTTCTCTCCTGCTCGAGACGTACCTGTTGTAATTACTACTGCCTCTTCAAATAAAATGGTTGATATTCTAATGAGCCCTAAGAAGGGCGAAACCGGCAGTGGGCTGTCGAAGAGCTTTCACCAACCTTATGAGTAGTTTCCTTTATGAAAATGTACCGCGATATCTCGAATGTCGTGCCAACTGAAGCATGAGGTGGCCTGCGTGCAGCCCATTTTGTTGAAGAATATCATAAACAAGAGATTCACTTGAATCGCCCGTGAAAACCAAATTGATTGGCAAATGAGTGCGGGTTGTTGAATTCAGTCCAATCATGGTTCAAGTTGAACTGGGATTCGGGGACTGAGCCTACTTAATGAGCGAAACCGATTTTTGGCTGTTCAAGAGTTTTCAGCAATCTTTGAGTAGTGTCCAACGTCTTTTTTTGTATTTATCTGTATGATATTAAACAAGTTAGGCTACGCAACAATACATTCCTGGGAAATGACCCCTGGTTCTAGAACAGTCGTCAGGATTAAAGAACGAGTGGCGCTATATTCTGGTTAAGTTGGATTTAGTCACACACTGTTGATCAGCCGCTTGTGGTTATGTGTTCAAACGACTGGCAGCCTCGGGACTCATTACTAAAGTGGAAGCTAGTCACAAAAGTCAGTTAGTTCGACAGTGCGTTCAAAACATATTCGGAATATCCATGAGCCAACATCCATGTTCAGAAAGTCATACCAAAATTTTGGTAGCTTGTGAACGCTATCCTGATCTGTGGAAAAACGTATATATTTGGCTATTGCGGCTCTACATATTTCAAAGGTGTTCAGTACGTTCCCAAATTGGAACTTGCAAGTGACGGCCAGTCTAGTGCCCATCCAGCCGTCCCTGTGACTGCTGTGATTTCTAAGACAGACCACTACTGGGTAGAAAAGTGGGCCCTTTTGAAGTTGATCTGCCCTCGGAGGGACTGCACACGGAATCGTGGCCGTTTTTCAGGACTGTGACTCTACCTCGGAGGTATCATATTTTACGCCTCTACCAAACGACACTTTGTGTATTAACGGTCATGATCACAGTGTACCACGGAATGCAAGTAAAGCGAAGCAGACCCGGTAATCAATTGGGAAGGAAACAACCTAAGCATTATTCACCGGTAGTCAGGTTAGCCGAACGAAACTGGTGAACACAATGATTGGTTGCTTTTGTTTTTACCTACCACACTACGTGGCAACCAGTACCGAACGCCAATATGCATCTGCCCATTCTACTCGCTTTTCAGTCCATGTTCTCAGATCTGGAAGTATTCTCCACTTTGTTCGCCTGCATCATTCACGATATCGACCACCCGGCTGTGACGAATCAATATCTTATCAACACAAGTAAGTCCTTGTTCCTCATTCCCCCTTGAAGCTCCGTACAATTGTTTTCGTCAACAGATAACGGATGACACTTGAAACTAACATCTAGCAAGCGGTCGGGTAAAGTGGAAAAGCAAATCAATTCATTTACTGAAGTTGAGCAATCAGCGAGTCTGCAAACATCAATGCAACACCTCCCCCCAGCTGCAATTTGGTCCAGCTGAACGTATTTCCCGATTTATGAGACTTGGCACAGTATGAAGTGAACTGCTTCTCAAAGTTTTTCGGGGCATCCCGTTTATGTTAGAGATAGAACGGCTTGTAGAACGAAACACACTCATTTGCATACCAATTTGGTGTGGACGGGAGACTCACCGGGAACCTGATCTGAACGTTCATTGGTTTCCTACCTGTACGCGTAGCAATGGCTCTTCAAAAGGCCACTTCAAAAGAAGAAACTTGTGAAATGGAACGAGTGTTCTTTTCGTTATGAGCATCCCTACGTCTCACTTCACATTCCTTGTAGGCGTACCGGTTCACCTGATTCACAGTTTGTTAGTTGTCATCGTTTATCTCAGTTCATCTCCGTCACTGGGCGGTTTTCAAAACCCAGCATTTTACGAGCAACATTTTGGTGCATAGTTTGGGCGAGTCAGGTCGCAACCACCGATGCGGATGCATCACCTAAAGACAGGAGTTGTTTGATATCGACGAACAACTTAGTTTCTTCCAACTCTAGGTCATCAAATTCTGGGGTAGACTTGTAATCTAACTGCCGTTCATTCACTTTACAAACCAGATACCGTTTGTTCGAATTGTTTATATGCTTGTGGGGAGGGAAGTTGAGCTTATTAGTGCACAAGTGATGATGATGGCCATAATACAAATCAGGTGTATGCACTAATAGATTTTTACTGTGGTTGACAGTAGCTTACAGAAGCGATTTGCAGCATGTATAAAATAAAGGCAATATAAAATGTGGAGCGAGTCAACAGCNATGTGAGAGTTCCTTGGTGAAAGTCCGGACGGTGGGAACGTGATTGCTCCGCAGCATGGCTGCTACAGGTGTTCCATAGTTGTCCGTGGACTGTAGAAAGCGGTTGACTTCCTGCTCCGTGTGCGCGCGCGAGTCTGTGTGCTGTGTTCGGTTTCCCTATAAGTAGGTCCACTTGCATGTACTTGGGTGTGACAGCACATGAGTGGTTGCTACGCTCACTAGACGTTACAGACAATCGATGTCCGGTGAGTCACCTTGATGTGACGTGGTTTGCGAGTATGAAAAAAGCCAAGTCTCGTGATCCAGTGAGCGACTGTGAGCTGAACAGTCGAATGTGTGGGTGACGGGCTAGCTACAAGCTCGGGACAGCTCAATGAATAACACGCGAAATTACTGACCCGAAGTTCCGTGGTCCAAACCCAACCCCGGCATCTCGGGGGTTTAGGCGATGTGGCAGTATCTCCGCCCTCGTGCATCACAGCTAGGCACCGAAGAGCAAGCAATCGACCTCACGTATGATTCAACATCTGATCGTGAAAAGTTTCGCGAAAAATTGGAAGCATAATTCGTTCAACAAAGCATTTTTTCGACCGTGATGCAGTGCATTTCACCAAAGACCCTGGTTTTTTCTCGAGGGGAAACGTACTGAGTGCCCACTAAGCTGTAAAGTATTCTCGAAGAATGTTCAGCAACCTTATGAGTAGTGTATTACGTCCATACATGTATCGCGATATCTCAAATATCGTGTCAAATGAAACATGAGACAGCTTGGTGCAGCACATTCAGTCGCTTAAAAACATCGTTGACGAGAGATTCAGCTGTGTCCTAGGTGAGCCTCTCGAACAACCAAATTTGTTCGTAAATGAGTGTATTTCACCATTCTTGTTCCCGTTTTGTTTCCAAACGCGCCCTATCAGTCCCTTTATTCCCTCCATAAAATCTCCGTGTAGAAATGCGCTGGACAATGAGAAGAACCCATGAAATGTCACGTGGCTAGACATCAAAAAATTCACTCATGCCGCGTTTGTGCGACGTTTCGGAGAGGTGCCTCACCAGATACGCCTTTTCACTACGGAGCTGCTACAATCTTGTCAAGCCACTGAATTGTAAAATTACGGTTTTTTGGGATCATCCCAGACTGAGTCACTAAGCCGTTTCACGTCGCGCCACCTAACTGCGCTTTCTGTCAGCGTATAAATGCTGTTTTTCGCACTACAGCCTGCAGGCTGTTGCAGTGCCCATATTTCTGAACCATATAACTGGGGTCAGTAATACTGTAATACGGTAATACGAACCGTTTGTACGTAAGAAAAAGCACTTATACGACTCTCGTGAAACCAAATTTGTTTGTAAATGAGTGGAGTTCGCGTATACGACCAACTTTGCCGATGTTGTGCTCTATGGACAGCTCGGAAGCCCCGATTGATTGTTGATTTGTTCGCCGAGCTTCATAGTTGGAGTCATTGTGTTCGGCTTTATTCGCAAGACGAAAACCGAAATCGTTCAGCTTCCACACCCTTTCGGTGCCTGGCTACCATGCCGCCCGAAGAAAGTACGATAGCTGGGGTAGTGCTCGGTGCCTAGGAGAAGTCGAAATGCAGAGATCGGGTTCGAACCATGTACCTCCTGGTCAGCAAAGTCACGCTCTAACCACTGAGTTCTCTCGGCCCTTGCAAGACATCCTGAAACCGTATTTGATAACTTCACACACAACATAGCAAATTTATGTTCTGTTGGACAGAGACTTTTAGATTAATATGACGATGGTTGGCTAACTCGGATGGCTGGCGATCATGTTCACGGACCGCTGTCTACCGAGTAAAGATGAGTCGGCTCCATAAATGTATCTGATACACGCTACCCAGGCATCCAGGATCGTCCAATTTAGTGTCAGCTCGAATGATGAACTCGGTGGGTCAAATGGAGACCGAGGCGCTTAATTCCGTTCTTGGCCGCACTCAGACAGGATTTCAGTTGTCCTCCGAGGCGACAATACCGTCCTCGACATGGCTTGATTATCTCGGCGTCGTCCCTACGAAACAGCACTAAAGACTCGAACCTCTCGACGAGAGTGTGACAAGATATTGATTAGTTTCCACCGAATTGGAAGGCTTACAAAAGCAGAAGGCAAGATTTTGAGAGGGGGACTCAGCATTATCAGGATTTTCATGAGTGTTTCTGTTCAACACCAGCTACATCAGCCTCCACCAGGCCCAGAACATGAACCAAGCGTATGCTCATCCCCCCTCTCGTCTCGAAACTGTGCCATCTCGCGGTCACCAGGCCCCCTGTTGAAAACGTCAGTCTAGTTAATAAACTTCTCGTAAAGTGACCCATCGGGCTGGCCCGGAGCTACGTGTCCTTCAAATAGCTAGCAGCAGACGATACAGAAAACCATATCGATTTTCATTTGTGATTGTTGAATTGGTGTTCAGGACGAAAACAGTGTTCAAAACCTTTCGGGAAAGCTTGGTATGACACAGAAACAGAAGAAACTCGAAAGAGATTCGAGGGTGACGTTGTCCACTTTGTTCCTGTGAGTGGCTGTCATATTTAACAAGGACTCGAGTTTGACAACATTTGTCAGGTAGACCGATGGATAACTGGCCACACTGAGGGACTTGTGAGAACATGAGCTCACTGGACTGAGCAAGAAGTACTTTTTACTAGTTACGTAGTTAGCGGCCGAGGATAGACCCATCGTTTGAATTGATGAAACCGATTTGGATCTGTTTTCACTTGCCATTATGGCCAGCAGTAGAGGAAAGAACTCGCACATTGTCGGTTTGGTATCAGCTTCATTGATTTTGCTACCGAAAGAAGATCGTACACAAGTCAACACGTGGAGGCTCTTTGGTTCACAGGGTACCAGCGCCCGAAATAACTTTCCTTTTTCACTGGATCTAAATTCTGTTGAAAGTGAGTGTTGCGGGAGTTATAAAGTGTATGAAATATAGTTATATATATATATATATATTAGATATTATGTGTACCAAATGATCCCAAAGCTGCTTCAAGAAGATTCAGCCGGGTAGGTCGAATCGAACGGGGTTCGAACTTGCGTGTTTTTCGGACCACCGAGATCCGCGTCCCTAGGACTGAACACATACGACATATGTATGCTACGACTCTGAGGATAGGTGAGATAGTATTCCATACTTCTGCTGGGAACAAAGTACTCTTTCGATTCACTATTTACCTAACAGAGCTTCATTCCTACCACAGGTCCTGTGATATTGACAGTAGTCTACTGGTTTCCGTCTCATAACTGCTTTATCTGGGTACTTAAGGGTCCGGGGGGTTGAGGGCGTACAGAATATGTACGCTATATCCCAGTCGTTTCCTTTTATTACTCTGATTAGTCCTCACGGATGGAGAGTGGGCTGGGAAAGTACTACACTTAAGACAGCTAATAAAATATGCGTGTCTGTTAAGGGCCATTGTACGACCCAGTTCAGATAAGATCTGAGTATAACCATTTCCCATTAACCTGGTCATAAAAAGAACGTATTTTACAGGTTTGCCCGACTACGTTGTGTTCAGGTACGCCCATGTTGCATCTAAGAGCTTATCGTATCGAGCAAGTTTTTGGGAATTTTACTGTGATACTCTCGCATATTTCAATGGAGATTTCATCCTCTCAGTGAAGCCAATCTGTACTGATTGACCGAAGAGCACTGCACAGTTGATTCATCCTTGGTGCGAGTCATCAGCAGTGCGTATCTCACGAAACTCCAGGGAGTTTCAAATCCGGAACTGTCCGACCAGGGGTTGGACACGCAACCGTTTGGCCAAGAGTGCCTGATCAGCAGTGGCATTGGCCCTCAGTAAGGCAGGGCATCGCGTCACTCATCCTTCAACAGCGGAAAACCACGTGACGTGGTCACGTATTGATTATCGTTCATAAATAGAGAAACAGTGCAATCAACTGAGATAACGGTCAACGCCTTGTCATGGATCCGTATTTTTTTGTGGACTTGTGAAGACTTCCTCAGGTGAATAGGTGGGGATGCAATAAAAGGACGTGTACCAAACAGGGCCTGATGGGCACGAGGTTATCAAACCGCTGAGTCGATGGCATAACAAAGTTGGTGTCGACCCATCAGAGTAGAGCTCTGTGGAAGATGCCGTGCGGAGCCGAACGACGGAAACTACAGTTACCTCTCAGACGAAAGTTTCAAACTTCAGTGAAACTATCCTTCTTCTGAGCTGTTTATTGTGTTCATAGCAATATGAGAAGCCGTCACTCGAGCAGCCAATCAATCCGTGACTACGTCACGTGATTTTCCGTTGTTGAAGGATGGGGTGCCTTACTGAGAGCTAATGCCACTGCTGATCAGGCACTCTTGGCCATACGGCTAAGCAGCCGGACTGTCCTGGGCTCGAAACTCCGTCATGAGATGCGCATTGCTGATGACATGCAACAAGGATGAAACAGCTGCACAGTGTTCTTAGGCCCATCAGCATGGATTGGCTTCAATGGCAGAATGAAATCTGTGTGCATGATCACATTTCCTCACATTTTTATGAAGTGAGTGATGATACAAACGCTGCTCGGACAAAAAATCACTTAACTGAGTGTTTATCATGTCTAGCGTATCGATGTAACGGGGATACAACTGATGGGGGAGGCACTCGAGTAGTATGTTTTCTCGTAAATCCACTTTGCGTCTCTTGAAAAGTGAGATCTATTACGAAATTTGTGGAGTCGCTTAGTAGCATTTGCTCCGATTTTAACAACAGTCAATGAATATCTAGAAAAGTTCAGGAAGACGCGTTCAAAGAGAGGATGGATATTCAGTTTTGTATACAAGATGCATATGAGAGTTTAGCTTCCCTGTCCAGTAGTCTGTAAGTGTTCAGTTGGCGTTTTCTAATAAGCAACTCCGCAGCGAAGGCCTTCTTCCCTTCATCGGTAGCCGACCTGTAAATTGTAGTTAATTCCATTTTTTGTATGTTGTTAATCTTATGAAGTGAGTGACAGTGGGGGACACTAAGTTTGGGCAATTCAGTTACTTTCTAAAGCCAACTACCTGTTAAGGGCTGCCAGGTAGTCGAATTGGAAGCAGCCTGGATTAACCACATAGTTTGGGGCTTCTTGCCATCACCCCCCGCCAGTACTGTACATAACACTGTCACCAGTTTTAAAGATTGCTAATATATCCAGTCACGGCAACGTTGTAGAATGTAGGTAGCTAGGGCGCGCTGACCGGTTGTTGGATTGTTCGCCGAGCTTGGCAGTTGGGTTGCAAACGTTTCATCACCAATCGACGTGACATCATCAGTGCGGGGTCGAGCCGATTTTACCTCGATTGGTAACGAAACGTTTACAATCCAACTGCCAAGCTCGGCGAACAGACCAACAACCACATCCGGTCATTTCTACTCACCTCGGTCTCCTGTGAATGATCCTCGCGTTTATGCTGGACTAGGGAAGGCATTACGCTGGATAGACAACCTAATCACTGGTAGTGTCCACAATTAGTTGACGGAATTTCGTCGAGCATAGAACCTCGCCCAATAGTATGGATTATTTGTAGGTGGTTCCGGGATTTGGAGAATTTGCGTTCCTCCTTTACCCATCCCGCAAGCACCAATAACCAATCAAAAACTGCCTAGCAGGCTTCATGCCGCAGCGGTGCTACCCGACTGAGAAGTCCTGATAGGCTGGCCAATCGATCGATGGCTACCGGATCTCCGGGCAGACCAATCAAATTGCTAACGCGCGAACATTTCAGACATGATGACTCGCACCTCCAACGCGAGTTGGTGGAATGGAGGTAACACTGGCGCCTGGCTTGTCAAATGACCCGAGCTCAAACTCCAGCACTTCCAAGGATGTGCTCTAACAAGAGCAAAAAGCTAGTCCATTGGTGTAAACTCACCAGAGTAGTTACCCCATGACAGCAGGAGGATGACTCCTCAAACGGAAATGATGTGATCACGGAAACAGTATGGATGTTCTTGAGTGCGGTTGTGAAACCGGAATATCGGTCAGGGATTTCACTGCACTGACGTAAATTTTCCTGTACCACACGTATACATAGGAGTTCTTTGTACCGCGAGTGCATCCCTGTATCAGACAGCTCTGCGCTGCGTCCCCGCCTGAACAGGTTGCTAGGGTTCAGACAGTCAACCCAGTTGTTTGGCCGGAACGGGGTGGTTACCATGGCAACCCGGCGCGCAGTGCTTTTTTATTACCATGCGCCTGGTTGATAGACAGTTTTGGGAAAGATGGATGGCGAGCGGTCAAATGCGCCCTAAACATTGGTTTCTATCATGCATGAGATTTGATCCAATCTGATGTGTGCTCGTTAATTCTGAGTGGTACTGGGCACTCAGGCTGTCTGCTCTGTTATCGAACCCCATTGGAGGTCTGATGATCGCCACTCCATGAGCTAGATATCCTGACCGGGTTTGATGAGAATATTTGTGGTAGGATGCTGTTCGTCCTCATTAGGGCACATCTGACCCTTCACGAAGGTATCATTAGTGAGCTATTACAGTCACGCTATTCAGCAGTGCTCAGAGCGTCCGGATAACTTGACAGATAGTTAGACTGGGTTTTCGGTTTAAGCCCCCGAGCTGTGCGAGCCAGTTTATGAGCCCGTGGTCTGATCGAGTAATTATCACTTCCTACTCCTTTTTGCGATCTTTAGACATGCGGATTACCCCCGTATCCTTCGAATCGAGGCCCGCATCACACACGTGCACACAGGCTGCATCTGTTGGGTGAGAACACAGCCTCGATGTGTGTCTCATTTATGACCTTTCGAGTCCCCCTCAAAAAAGACACTGGCAGAAGCCAGGGTGAAGATTCTATTGTTAGTTATATCCTGGATAATTACATCGAATCCAAGACTTGTTGAATTCACTGTGGACAACTTGCAAAGTCTGGAACTCCAGGCTGCTTCCCATATCCAAATACGACAATAAGAGTAGATATTTGGGTCTAATGATGGAATCAACACACAGACGTTCTGAGTAAGCTCATGAAACTAAAGAAGCATATGATGGGCATTCAGATCACAGAGTATTACACGTGATACGCGGCTTGTAAAGTAGAGGAAACAATACATAGTGATTCCAACGGCAGGTGCCTCTAAAGTGAGGTCACTAGTTGAGTCATCCTACGAGAAAAAGCACGCAGCTTCTTTCTGTAGGAGTTCTCCCTCTCCAGTGGAGAAGGTAAGACCTCCAGAGAACCAACCTAAGGCGGAAATTTGAATACCCCTCTTTTTTTGGGGGGGAGGTGGGGTTGAAATTTCATCGAAAGTAATTTGTTCTCAAAAACGCCAAGCTAAGCCAAAGTTCTCGTTACAGAGTCCGAGAATTCCAATTGCAGTGGAATTCCAGCCTCATTACTTTTTGACAAAAGCAGTGGATCAGAGATTGACCACCTCACGCAAAACGGTTCTTTGCCCAACTGCGTTCCAACCGTGTCTGTTGTTTGAAGGCACCAGCGCTAAAGACGCTGTTTGAACGTTGAAATACTCACCGACTTTATGGTTAGCTGTTGGGCAGAACTTGCTTTCCACTTTGTTAGACCAAGCGGAACGCTTTGTTGACACTCTGAAGCGGGCACTTTAGACTTTCAGAGGGAAGCGACCAACGGACGAGATTTTGCAAAGGTTCCTGCTGGTATATCGAGCGACGCCAAACCCCAACTCACCTGATTGAGTGTCACCAGCAGAGGCCCTGCTCGGGAGGAGGTTTCGAACACCGCATGACACTATCCGGCCACAAAAAAGGCAAGCTGGTTACCACAACACCAGAATGGAGGAACTGTTCAACCGGCATCATGGAGCAACTGCGCGCTCATTCAGCGAAGGCCAGGGAGTGTTGGTTCGTGACTACAGCGGCAGACACCCTACGTGGACCCCAGGACTCATCCTTCGCCTGCACGGCAAAGTGCTCCACGAGATTCAAGTTGGTCCAGCCAAATGGATACGCCACGCGAACCAAATTCGGCCGACAGACACGCAGATCCTGCCCACGGGACCGAGTAGTTTGAGTCTAGAAACGCTTCTGGACACTTTTGATCTCGGCATTATCCCAGAAGATCAATCAGTTGCCTCGTCAGAGGCCCAGTCTGAGCACGGATTACAACCGCGACACTGGACAGACAGGATCCGCAAGCCAGTGAGGCCACTGCAAGTGAACGCCCGGCTTCGAAGCTACGTCAACAAACTTCAAAGGGAGGGTGTTAGGCGAGAATCCACACGGATCCCGCTATACCGCACGTCTCCAGGCGCGGCTACGCCCGATAAGCCTAGCCCGCATGGGATTGGCCAAGAATTCGGGACGCTTGCCGGTCCGGCATCAAGACGAGATCTGATTGGCCGAGAAGCTGGACCCAACAGCCAATCATGACCCAGTATTGGCCAAATGGCGGTTGCCAATGGCGCATCCAGAACGCGTCAGAAATTCCAGAAAGTTATAACCGCCTAGGGTATATATACGAATCGCTTTACAACCGTTCCTGACTTCGTTTTGGGCATTATTAGACCTTGTGCCCTTCGGTGGTTGTTTTGACACGAATGCTAGCTTGGGAGGCTCAGACCGAGAACTAAGCTGAGGAAAATACCGTTACTACACACTTTGAAACGGCTATTTAGCATACTTATTCTCCGCTGGACGGCCTGCTGTATTTGGACAGGCCATCAGAATGAGATCCGCCATGTATCTCGCAAAATGACGGGGGTTCCTGGAATTTTCAGGCCATTAGCAACATTCGGTAGCCCATTTCAAAATGCTTAGCGGTAAGCTTTTTGAGTGGCTCTTTAGTTTTTTTTCAAGGACCGACGGCGGCAGACTGCTGGAAATATAAAACACACTCCAGACGGTACGCGGCAGTCGAGGTTCGCTTCCTGAAGGGCACAGTTGTGATATGCTCTGAAGGTTGTTCTGTTTCCCCGTACATCGATTCAATCTCTCTTGTGTTCACCTTCGTCCGTAAGCAATTTCGCTTATACAACTGTGCCATTTCCGTGCGTGGTACTGGTTTGTTCGTTCGGCCCGATAATGCAGTTTGCTTATCCAAGCCTCTTCTAAAGAAGACAGTTTGTAACCATGCTTCCAAACCAGTCCGGCAAGCTTGTCGTGCGTTGACAGTAACCTACACAGTGAGCACTTTTGGCCAAGCCCATGCTTCGTTCTTGTTTTCCTGCAGAAAGAAATATGGCAGTGCAGTCCTGGGTTCTCGAAGGTATTTGGCGTTTGCCCCGTGTGTCTGGACGTCGTTCTTTCTTGAGAAAATATTTCTACCGTAGTTAGAGTGTTTTCTCCAAACATGTCCGAACGGACTCCACGTTCGCATAGCATGATGGGAATTTTATGTACCCAAAAGGCTTCCAAAATACCATAAACAGAAGCGAAGGAGACATCAGGCACACTTTCTTGGATCAGTCTCTCTTTGGACCGATTGGGTATTGGACCATGTTCGGAAATGAAAGCCGTTGTGTACTTTTCAGAAGAATGACCTTTTGGGACGTTTGTTGAGAACTATATATATATAT